>NC_058164.1:17470476-17594638 GCF_020080835.1 Cotesia glomerata
TGCTCTTCCATTCCTCGATATCTATACAACTCTCCGGCTTCTAATTGTCTTAAAACGCTCCCATCTACCAACTCGACATCATCACCCGTAACAGAGCACTTACCCCTCGCCAGATGTACGACCGCACACTTGTCCAACCCAAAAGACATTCCAACATCCCGCGTGTACTCTGCTACGATGTTAAGAGCCGCCTGTAGATGATCTTCATCAGCACTATACAGCTTCAGGTCATCCATATAAAGCAGATGGGTAATCGAGTATTTTCGATCACCCGAAGGCCCCACTGAGTACCCACGAGTTTTACGGAGAGCAACAGATATAGGCAGCAGTGAGATGCAAAACAAAAACAAAATTATTATTATTATTATTATTATTATTATTATTATTATTATTATTATTATTATTATTATTATTATTATTATTATTATTATTATTATTATTATTATACTATAATATTATATGATATTATATGATGTTATATGATATTATATATTATAATGTGTATATATATTTATAATATAAATACTATATAGCATAAATATAATTTTTTTTTTTTTTTCTTTTAAATATCAACTACTCTCACATTTATTTAACAACCAACGTCGATTTATACAGTTTCTTAATTATTAAATAATTATTAAACAATTACACCGTCCAACCAACAAATTCTTTGAGCAAATCGCAAAAATTGTTAAAAAAAAGTTCTTCACGCGATAGGTTATCTTTACGATTCATGATATTAGGAATCGATTGATACCTATATTGTGGAAACAAATTTTTTTTTGTTAATTAATCATTTATTTAAACAAAGAAAATATTTTTCAAAAAAATGTTCTCCACACGATAGGAAATCTTTACGATTCATGAAATTCTGAATCGTTTGATAGATATATTGTGGAATCGATTTCATAAAAGTTAATTTAGACTTAGAAAAAATTACAAAAAAGGAGAAAATACAAATTACTCCGAGTATCTGAGCGGCCGCTTACTATTGTTATTATCTGCTTCACATTATTATTATTTCTCCCATCATTCACCGACAACGGGTTGAGAGGCACGGCGCACGCGCACTTCCTCCGATCCGTACATCGGATCCCCGTAGAGCTCAAATTGTTTTAAACTTGTTAACCTTATATTTGCTTTAAGAAAATTAAAAAAAAAAATATATTTTTATATTGATTCTTTGATGCCGGAAAAATTATCTGTATTATTTTAAATAAATAATTAGTTAACAAAAAAATAATCGTTTCTTCAATCTAAGTATCAAACGATTCCAAATTTCATGATTCGTAAAGATATCCTATCGTGTGGAAAACTTTTTTTAAAAAAATATTTTCTATTTGTTTAAACAAATAATTAGTTAACATTTTTAAAATCGATCATTTATTAATAGGTTTTCTAGACGATTCATTACATTTGTAATTGATCGATGCCAATATTATGAAATCAAATTTTTTTTGTTAGCTAATTATTTGTTTAAACAAATAGAAAAAATTTTTTAAAAAAAAACTTGTCCACACGATAGGATATTTTTTACGATTCATGAAATTTGGAATCGTTTGAAACAAATATTGTGAGAACTTTTTTTTTGGTTAACTAACAAATTTTTTTAACAAATCGCAAAAATTGTTAATAAAAAGTTCTTTACACGATAGGTTGTGTTTACGATTCACGAACTTTGGAATCGATTGATACTTATATTGTGGATAGAAATTTTTGATTGTTAACTAACAATTTTTCAAGCAAATAGAAAATTAAAAAAGCTTTCCACACGATAGAAAATTTTAACGATTCATGAAATTTGGAATCGTTTGAAACCTATATTCTGGTATCGATTTTTAAAAGTTATAATTATAATTAAGAAAAATAAAAGAAAAAGTTACAAAAAGTTGAGAACACAAATATTCGATTATCAGAGCAGCCGCTTACTATTTTTATTGTTTGCTTCACATTACTATTATTCCCCATCATACTCCGACAACAATTTGAGATAATAGCGCATGCGCACTCCTCGGATCCGGACATTAAGTCGCCGTAAAGCTCATATTTTTAGACTTGTTAATTGTATTTTTGCACTAAAAATATTTTTTCTTAAAATTGTTTTTTTCATATCGATTATTTGTTGCCGAGAAAATTTTTATGGGAAAGCAAGTATTTTTTTTTAAATTATAACTATTTCCTAATGCGTGGAGAACTTGTTAATAGTATAAACTTTTTTTTTTTTAATTTTTCTATCTCTTTGATAAATTTATTGGTTAAAAATTAAAAAAATCAATTCCACAATATAGGTATTAATCAATTCTGAATTTCATGAATCATAAAGATATCCTATCGTGTGGGAAACTTTTTTTATTTTAATTTTTCCTATTGTTTAAAAAAAATAATTAGATAACAATTAAAAATTTGTTACCGTACTGAAGTTATGAAGCGATTTAGAACTTCATGAATCATAAAGATATTCTTTCGTGTAGAGAACTTTTTTTTTTAATTCTTTCTACACGGTAAAAAATTTTTCATTGTGTCAAGTGTAAAAATGTTTGTGTAGAATTTAACATTTAAGTGTGTAGAATTTAAAATTTAAGTATGTTGATTCAACACAATCGAGTGTTGATTCAACACAGATTGTGTAAAAAAAAGTCATTAACACAAATTTTTGTGTTAAATTTGACGAGAAATTTTTTATTGTGTATTTGTTTAAAAAAAAAAGTTAGTTAACAATTCAAAATATGTTTCCACAATGAGGGTATCAATCGATTCAAAATTTCTTAAATCATAAAAATATTTTATCGTGTGGGGAACTTTTTTTATTTTAATTTTTTTAACTTCCTGCTAAGAAAATTGAAAATTAAAAAAAATTCGGGAAGTTATTAGTCTTACTCAGGGTTGCAAATTTTTTAATTAAGAAATTTTGCATTGAAAATTAAAACTAAAATTTACGACTCCAAAGTCGTGATTAAAAATATTATTTTTAATTTTTAATCCCAAAATCGGAATTAGAAGCTGAAAATCCACAGATTCGGTAGAATCTGGCGCCAAGTTCCGTTCAAATCCGTTGTAAACGGAGCGCCAGACTACCGAGTGTGTTTACTGTAAGCAGAACGGTATTTCGAGGTTGCAAAATTTTATTTAATTCTACGGTACTTCTTGTTCCTAAATTTTATATTATATCAGTAATGCATACTTTATTTTACTGATATCAATTAATTATATTCAATTATAACAATTAATCTACTTGAAATTATTAAATTTTATCAGCACAAACTATAGCAAGCTCAAAAATTTTGATCCTGACTTTTTTTCGATGTAAAAAGTGACATGCCACAGACTAAGTAATTCGAGAATGCATGGTAATCCTCCAATAGATGGGAAACTACAGTTAAAAAAATAAATTTCACAGCTTGCATCTACACCCGCCAGGGTGCGCTGCAATTATTTTTACATAAACTATAGCTTCAAGGGGATAGTTTGCTATAAAAAATGCAGCCAACTTGAGATTTAAGTTGGTACCAATTGCAAATTTTTATTATAATTACAAAAAATACTGAAATCCGAACAAAAACAGTTTCACTGTAAAAAAATCGCGCCAAGTCCACGTTCATAAGACTAATAGGAAAAAAAAAAATTTTTTTTTTCTTTACAAAAAGATATAAAATAGAAAAATTAAAAAATCCAAGTAACCGATATGATTGTATATGATTTTCGGAAATTAAAAAAAATTTTGTTGTAAATTTAAAAATTAAGAAAAAAATTTTGGAACTTACTTGGTGTGCGTCATTGTGTATTTCAATTTTTTTAAAGTCCTAGTAAATAGATTTTACGAATTTCATTAAAAGTAAAATATTTTGCAACCACGCACACTAAATACGTTCCAAAATTTTTTTCTTAATTTTTAAATTTACAACAAAATTTTTTTTAATTTCCGAAAATCATATACAATCATATCGGTTACTTGGATTTTTTAATTTTTCTATTTTATATCTTTTTGTAAAGAAAAAAAAAATTTTTTTTTTTCTTAATAGTCTTATGAACGTGCACTTGGCGCGATTTTTTTACAGTGGAACTGTTTTTGTTCGGATTTAATCTTTAATCCTAAATATAGAGTAAAAAATAAAAAATTATTTTTTTAAACTAAAAGTTGGGATAAAAACGTAAAAGATTCATTTGTAACTCAAACGCTAGAATTTTGAGGTATTTATTGAAAATGAAACAAAGTGTGACGGAAGTAAGAGAGGATTCAAACTCGTTTAACAGTTGTGAGACCCTAAAATGGAAATTTTCAGCGAGAATTGACGTGATCTTTTCAATAGTCACGAAATTATGAATTGTTTAACGATAAGGGTGGTCATTAGGGTGGCATAAAGAGATGTTCCGGAAGTCGGAGAGTGTTCCAATTTTTTATATCTTTGGGTACCCAAAATAAGGATTTTCAGCAAAAGTTGGCGTGATCTTTTTAATAGACACACGCAGAAAAAAATTTTGTTAAAATAACCTAAGACATGTTCTAGTAACAAATGCATTTGTTAACATAGGGATAACAAATTATATGTTAAAATAACAAAATTTAGGTTATAGCAAGTTATTGATATGTTATAACAACAAAACAATTTGGTTGCTATCGCAAAATCTTTAAGTAGATTCGACAAAATAATTTAGTTGGTATAACAAATTTTTTTGTTCAAACAGTAAAATTATTCTATTAAAATAACAAATAAATTTACATTAAATGTTACATTAAATTTTATAAGAGTCCATAATTTAAAAATATGCTATAATCAGTGATATCTGATTTGGAAAATATTTTAGCAACAAATTAGTTTTGTTATTGCAATAAAATGATTTCGTTAGGACAACAAATTGATTTGGTGATTTAACAGACTGGTTTGTTAGTACAACTTGAAACATTTTGTTAATGCGACTAATGGATTTGTTACTATAACTACACTCATTTGTTACCAGAACATATTTTTCAGTTATCCCGTCTTTTGTTAAGGGTTGTCATTAGGGGATGTTTCGGAACTCGGAGAGGATTCAAATTTTTTTTATACCTTCGAGCCCCCAAAAGAACGTTTTACAGAAATATTTGGCGTGATCTTTTTAATATCGTTGAAATTATTAATGAAAAACGATTTCGTTTCACGAACGTTCGGAACTTCAGGTACATAAAAAACGCCCTTTATGGAGCTTTTACTCGGTGTCTATGGGGTCGATCGATCTATTAAGACGATGGAAATCTTTCTTAGAGTGTACTCTATGATTTCCATGAGTTTTTTTCCTTAATCTCCAGTGGACACCGAGAAATGAATTTTTAACTGTCAAATTTCTAGGAATTTAGTCAAAAAACACCCTTTATCGGGCTTTTACTCGGTATCTACCCGACTAGAATTTTAGTGAGGTATGCCGAAAAATCAGTTCGGGGCGAAGTTGGCTTTCCGAATTTAGGCTTGCCCAATTCGGATCTTATTTATTTTAAATTAGGCAAGCCGAACATTGGTATGCCAAAAGAATTCCACATTCGATGTAATCTAGTAATAGTCTGGCACTGCCTAAGTTCGGGATATCATGGATTGCCTAATTAGTACGAAATAACGGTAACCAAAGGCTTACCGAAGTTTAGTTCACCAAGCTCGGGCTTACTTAGGCAAACCTGTGGAAATGCCTAAGTTCGGTATATCATGGATTGCCAAACTGTTATGAAATAACAGTAACCAAAGGCTTACCGAAGTTTGGTTCACCAAGTTCGGACTCACTTCGGAAAACCTATGGCAATGCCTAAGTTCCGCATTTCATGGGTTGCCAAACTGTTATGAAATAACGGTAACCATAGGTTTACCGAAACTTGGCATACCACGATCGAGCTTTAAACGCAATGTTTTGTTTCCCTTGGTCGCCCCTTTTTACTCTTAAGGGCGCCACTGGATTTTTGGACTCAGTATCCAGAAACTGGACCAGAACATGGAGTATTATGTCAGGGTCGTGAGAGATTGTTGAAAGGAAACTAAAATTTAGACACAGTAATTCGTTAAACAAAATTCTTTACTTTCCACTCCCTTTTTTAGTTGAAATAATGGCCAAGATAACAACATATAAAATTTCATGGATAACAATCACACTCACTCTCACTCTCAAACGGTATATTTCACGCTGTCCAGCTAGACCCTCACGTGGTTGCAGTACCCGATGCCTACTGGACTCTCACGGTACTCTATCTACTTCGCGTCGTCCCCTGGACCTCTAACGCTACTCTAACTTAGTTCGCGCGGTCTCACGGACTCTCACGCCACTGAGCTGGACCCGGACGTGACTGCACACGTTGTCCACACAGCGCACGCTGTCCCCCAAACTTCACGCTACTCTAAGAGAACTACCCCGAAGCAGGATAGCCCCTTTTCTCACACACAAACACACTCTATTCCAATTCCAATAATAATAATAATAATAATGCTTGAATTCCAACTTATAACTAATTTCCAGAATATTATTTTCCTAATTAATATTTCTAAAATTCTTATTCATCATTTTCCGAATTATAAATTACAAATTCCTATTATATAAATTACTGCCGTATCTTCAATTTCTACAACAATAATTATCCAAATTAAAATTCCAATTCATCGAGGATTAAATCCATTCATTGTGTCCGAGAAATTACTAAATAAATTTTAATCTTTATTTTAACAAAATTAAATAAATTCCTATAATCGAGTAAACTTAAATCTTTTATATTATTTAATTTAATCCAAATTATTTTATTTCGAGCTACTTTATTTAATCCAGTAATCAGCAGTAAATTTTACTAAATTTATTTTCCAACGCAAAAGTGAAATTTGGCAAAAGATTATTCTATTGTATTTTATTATGTGTTGCTTAAAACTTAATATTTCATTTTACTTGAGTTTATTTCATTTCAAACGAACGGAGACAATTTTGTTTCGACCTTGAATGTCCTCTACTCAGCGTTCTCGCGCGGGACAAGATGGCTGATGCTCTCGCTCGGTCTTGCGTCTCTGTCGCAAGTTTTTAGTGTAATTTTTTTTTTTGACGAATTTTTACAATTTTTATTTTCTACCTTTTTTTACTAAATAATTTAGATTAACAAATTCTATTGATTTTAATGATTATTTCCTGACTCTAGATTTATTTAAATTATGACAAATATTAAATAATGCGCCAAATAATTTATTACAAATAATTTTAGATCGGAATAAATTGTAGTCTTAAATAATTTTAATTTAGCGGTTTACTCAGTTTCATTGCTATTGGCTTAAGCCAAATTATTATTCAAAGATTTTCAATTAATAAATTTTACACATGGCGTAAAGATCTGGAATTAATAACCCGAACTAAATGCCTAGTATTATTAACCCCGACAGGCCTACGTGTAAAATTAGTAATGACCAAGACAAATTATTTCCCTAACAAATTAATCAATAACCCGAAACCTGTCCTGGTATTATTAATTAATTGTTTTATGATTTTCTCCAATTTTAATATTAAATTTAATTAATTAATTTATTGACTAGCGATTGTGACCGAACGCGAAATGGCGGTGACCTTCAGCCGACGTGTTGCCTGGCTGACGCCGCAGACCCGAGGATTAAAATCAGACATGATATTTGTACCTGGAGTTTTTTTTTTCGTTTTTTATATTCTAAATACTTGTGCACTCCCTCGAAGAGCTGCGACTCCTTTTGTCCAGGGTGGTGTAACTTTCTCCTCGGATAAATCCTCGGCAAATACCTCCTCGGATCGATCTGCTTGGCGGCAAAACTCTGGTCACCGTCACTCGTGCTCTGGGTATTTTCTCAAGCCTGTAACCGCAAATCAGCATTAGAAATTATTACAATTTAGAATTAATTTACGCAAGCTGGCAGGCGGCCTAGCAAGCAATAAATTAATTGAGTTTTTATCGCTTCGTTCCACTTAAAGGTGAGCGAAATAAAATAATTACCTGTGCTCTGCGTTCTTACAAAAATTTGCGATGCGTCCAGTGAGACTGTTCGGTCACAATGAATCTTCGTGGTCTTGTCGTTGTAGTTCTTTCTTCACTCTGTTTTCCCCACTCTCTCTCTCTCAGCGCCAGCGCTTCCCCCTCGGGGACTTATTTATTACTTATAGCTAGAGGCGCGAGTACTTCGGAGCAGAGCGCCCTGTGATCCGTCGATAAACTAACTGGCGCAGGCCAGGAACCACACATGGGTAATACAGGGACTGTAACACTCCGTTACACTCCTCCCCACCAGACGTTCACCAGGGTGCTGTGATCCCAGATACTCGTACTCGCCTGGGTAGGTAGGAAAGTGAAAGAAAACGCAGAGTTAAAAAGAAAGACTTTATTGGTCCTCATCACCAACTTTTCGCCAATTACTCCATTCCGTGTCTGTCAAGTCTAAATCAGCTAAATCTAGTTCAGTAGTCTTGCCTGCTAAGCGCGGCTCTTGACCATGAACTAGATAATATGGCGATAATATACGCGAGTTAAAATTCTCTCAAGTGTTCATCCCACTGAGTTTGATCCTTATTTAGGTACGCACGCAGCATTGGTTTTAAAGTTCGATTTATCCTTTCCACAGGATTCGCCTGTGGGTGAGTGACTGCCACTGGAGTGAATTTGACCCCAACAAGCTTGAGAAAACCTTGAACCTGGCTGTTGACAAACTCTTTCCCATTATCGGAGACGAGAAAAAGCGGGTATCCCCGAAGGGAAAAAGTCTTCTTAAGAGCCTCCAATATGACTGCACCAGTGCTCCTCCTCAACGAATGAAATTCTGCAAACCTCGTATATAAATCCTGGATGACCCACATATATTTATTTTTTCGCTTAGACCTGGTAAAGGTCCCGTGACGTCAAGCTCCCACCACAGCCCATGGTTTTATGGGTTGTCTCGTCTGGTGTGGAGCTTGAGAAGCTCGTTGATTATACTTGACCTTTTTACACACCTCGCACGCTTCCACGAAGTTTTCTACATCCTTGAACATGCCTGGCCAATAAAAATTGACCCTCAGGCGTTCATACATCTTATTCCTGCCTAGATGTCCTGCATCTGGCTCTTCGTGGTTCCTCTGTAGTATGCCTAGAATATCTGGCTCCCTTACTACAGTTTTCCACGCGTTCTCGTCCTCCAGGATTGACTTGAAAGGATCAGGACGATGATAATAGAGACAATCATCCACAATTTTCCACTCAGGAAAATTTTCGGGGTTCCTACGAACGTTATTGAACTTCACGTCATACCAGTTAGTCACCTGGATGTGCACAAACTGGATGTCCTGAAGCTGTTTCTTGACCTCCATCCAATCTTCGGGCATGTTATCTTCGTGCATTCTCGACAAGGCATCTGGACCTTCATTAGCTGTTCCACGTTGGTATTCCATGGTAATTTGGTTCGTAAATAGCTCCACTGACCACCGAGCAAGCCGTCCATTTGGTTCTCTTAACGAGTGGAGCCACTGGAGAGCCGCGTGGTCAGTTACCACTGTAAAAGGAGCTCCTTCGAGGTAGCATTTTAACTTCCTCACTGCCCATACGACTGCCAAACACTCCTTCTCCGTCGTGGTATACCTGGTCTCAGCTCCTCTCAGTGGACGACTTAAACATATGATTAAATACTCCTTCTTGGTCTCCAGATCTCTTTGCACGAGAAAAGCACCGAGCCCAGTGTCACAAGCGTCTGTATAAAGATAATACGGCAATCCTGGTTTTGGAACAGATAATGGTTTGGCGTTGACGAGTGCCTGTTTCAAATCCTGAAATGACTTTTCTTCGTCTTCGCCCCATTTCCAGTCGGTGTTAACTCCAGTTAATTTATCTAACGGCCCTTGAGCTTTAGCAACATCCAGTAAGTGTCTGTGGTACCAGTTCACGAGTCCAAGAAAACTACGAAGTTGTTTCCTACTAGTAGGTCGAGGAAAGTTGACGATTGGAGCAATCCTCTCAGGATCTGGGTGAAGACCTTCTTCATCAACAATGAAGCCTAAAAATTTAACTTCATTGCGGCAAAATTTGCATTTTTCAGGGTTAATTAGAAGTCCAAATTCTCGGAAAACTTCCAGCAAAAGGCCAAGAATTTGGAGATGCACTTCGAAGGTTTCACTGATGACAATCCAATCGTCCAGATACGCAAAAACGTGTTCAGCCCACTTCAAGCACAGTTTTCGTTCTACCAACAATTTATTAAAACGTTCCTTGACAGTGTCCATGGCCTTTTGGAACGTGCTGGGAGCACCCACTAGTCCATAAGGCATCCGTACCCACTCAAACTGCCCTCGACCTTCAACAGAGAATGCTGTCAGAGGTATTGATCCCGGAGCGACTCGGATTTGATGAAACGCCTCTTTTAGGTCCATCGTGCTGATATATACTGCTCCATGGAGTGCACTCAGTATCCTCAACATATTTGGCAGAGGATGAGCTGGAGGAATAGTTACTCGGTTCAGCGGACGGTAATCTACGCAAAACCTCCATTTATTATTTGCCTTGGCAACCATGAGCGGAGAACAAGACCAGACACTATAGCTAGGTCTGATAAAATTTTTCTCCAGCAATTCATCGATCTGTTTGTTCAGTTCCTCATTTATTACCGGACTCCGTCGGTAAGGTCTTATCCTCGCTGGTTCCGCTCCTGGCTTGAGGACAATTTCGTGCTCGATTATAGTCGTTACTCCATGATTTGGAACTTTCTCAAATTTCTTGAGTTCTCGTTTTAAAAATTCCTGAAGCACTTTTTCTTGGTCAGTGGACATGGCTTGCAGTTTCACCTCTCCTTCTTTACAATCCAGAAGCTCAAAAGGATGTTGTTCTGTGCCATTTTTAAATTTCCAAGTTTTAGAGTCGCAATCAATCTGTACTGAGAACTGTATAGCGAAATCCATTCCCAGGACGATCGAATAACCAAGATCTTCTAATACACTTAAATACTGCTCTCCAGCCACCGATCCAACCTGAATAATGAACGGAGCACCTCCTAGGCTCTTACAGAGAGTCTGATTAGCTAACAAGATACCTTTCTTCGTCTGATCGTCACGTAATTCTCCAGAGGCATAGTCTTTTACATCGTCGTACACTCTGGCGTTGATATAGGATCTTTCGCTACCCGTATCAAGTATTCCATTTAACTTGACACCAAAAATCCAAACCGAGACCGGAATTCTAGCAGTAACCGTGGGTTTTTGAGAATCAGCGCCTGAGACGAACAGCTTCCTGCCAGTTAATCTATGTTGAACTGCTGGAGGTAGAGGTCGACCTTGTAAAATCCTGGGAACGAAAGCTTCACGAGCGGCTGAACTTGTCGTATTAGAGGCTGCCTGCTTCCCCAGGTTCCGACTTCGGCCTGGTTCCTGAGAAAGCGACTTAGATGCCCCTTCTACGGGTTCAAAACCTGCCTCTACTTCTTCTTCCTAATCTTCTTCATCCTCTGATTCATCTCCTGGTACAACAGGACCAAATAAATCCAGATGATTAATTATTTGATCATCAGACTCCGTTAAAATTGACTGTGAACTCTCGAACATCATTATCATCTGAGTACCCAACATGACACTTAGATCTTCATTGTCCTTGTATGATTCAATAAGATCAAGCAACTGTTTAAAATCAGCTTCGGATATTGGCTGAGAGTTTTGCGACGGGGAAGTAGGAACTTCGTTTGCCTGCCTAACTCCCAGCTGTCCTGATAGTGTGCTTTCTTGTTGTGTATTGTTTAAATTCGTGTTGATATTTCTCCCT
Organism: Cotesia glomerata; assembly: GCF_020080835.1. NCBI lineage: Eukaryota > Metazoa > Arthropoda > Insecta > Hymenoptera > Braconidae > Cotesia > Cotesia glomerata. Next base: position 17,482,199 of record NC_058164.1, read on the forward strand.
GTTTTGGATTTGATTAGTTGACCTGGGGAGAAGTCACAGGTCAACTCCTCTAGTTTTTTGTTTGATTATCACCAGAACTAGAAGCAGCTTGATCAGGTGGCTTCTGTAATTCGATTACTTGAACTTCTTGACCAGCTTCAGACCCAGAGACAAGCGAAGGGCAAGCTTGTCGCGTGTGTCCTATTCCAAAGCAGAAATTACACACCTCTCTCCTTGGATTCTCGCAGACATCAAAGACATGTCCTGGGATACCACAATTGTAACAAGGCTTGATACTTCGGTTGAACGTGAGGCCTTGAGAATAACCTAAATCTTGAGCTGGGACGACGAAGGTTGGTTGAAGAGTCGGTCTCTGGACCTGTTGCTGAGGATTAAATGGAGCACGCGGTCTGTACGCCTGGTACCTTGGTTGACCAGTCACAACACCATAATTTGGATTATTCACGCGACGTTGGACCCCATAGCGGTTGTCGTAAACTACAGCACCTGGTGCCACCACGGCATTGAGTCCAGGTAAAACTACCTCTTGATCCACTGATTTTAGAAATTCCATCGAATCTGAACTGGCGTTGGTTTCCTCTAAATTTTGACTCGCTGCTATCACTATCGGCACTGCCGGGTCTTCTTGTCGAAGGTGAACTAACCCAAAGCGAGGTTTATCAACTGGTTTATTTGTCTTGGACACTGGAGTTGGTACATTCGCTTCATCTAGACATCTAGATGCTTCATGTAGTGCATTAAGTAACTCCTCGTACGTGAATACCTGCCTCGCGAACACCAAAGTCCTCAACTCATCAGTGAGATGGTTTCGAATGCAGGTGACCTGCTCTTCTACTGAGGGTGGTGACATCATGGACTGATATTTTTGCTGGATCTTGAGAACAAACTCAGTCGCATTCTCGCCAGGTATCATCTTCGTCCTGGTAATTTCCATGATGAGCTGTTGGTCTGTGGCTGAACTGCCAAACGCCTTCCGAAATTCCTCTTTAAATTGGGCAAAATTGGACCAACGACCATAGCTCGTGTCCACCCACCTACCAGCGTGGCCTTTCAAGGTGTAGCTCACCACTTTGAGTAACTCTGCTTCAGTCCAACCTTCACGATTGGCACGTGCTTCAAGTGCATTGACAAAATCATTTGCTGATAGATTTGGTTGAGGGAAATATAAACCAGCCATCTGAAAACTATCTTTAATATTTTTCCAGCGATCGTAACCTCCCAGTTGGCGTTGTAACGGCGCAGAAGAATAAAATCCCGGCACATTTGAATTTCCTGCCTGGGAAGTCCCTCCTAGATTGAACTGTTGATCTTGAGGCAAGGAGAGAGGTCCCGACGTGTTTGGATTTCCTGCCTGGGATGTCCTTCCACCGTTATTTTGCTGGTTATTTTGCCACTGAATGTTCTGACGAGTGTTCTGGGGTTGAAGTGGAGGGTATTGCTGGCTTGTAATAGGTGGTGCATTTGTTCCTATAGACCTAGTCACGTTCATGTGCTCCCCTCCTCCCAGACCGTTACCTCCCAGGTAAGCGGTTGATCGACGCAATTGAATTTCTGGTGCCTCCCAATTAATAGGTGAGAAAGACTGTCGAAAAGTTCCCGTTGGAGGTTGTTCAGTGAGCTGTCTCGTAATATCCTCAATCAGAGCCCGATTCTGTCTATTCTCTTCCCTCTGATTTTCAATCATGCCGTTCAACCGACGAGTTTGATTGTCCATTTGATCAATCCAATGTTTCAATCTTGGTGTTAATTGGTCTTGAGAGAGGTTGTTTCCATCGCTGTCGCCAAAGGACTCGAAATGTTCATTCCCTTGCCTATCATTCCCAAATGCCTGCTCAGGAGGAGCGGACTGTTGGTTCTGATGACTATTTTCGGGGTTTTGAACAATCCTTGTAGTATTTTGGTTGGCCAGCTGTTGCCGTAACTCTAACCGTTGTTGTTCACTCAGCCCTTGAGACTCGTAGATGCAACACTTCCAGGATCGTGTAACCCCTGGTTTTGCCTGGTTCCCCGGCCTCTGCCCAGGGGTGTACGACGAACTGGGTCTTCTGGCACTGGTCCCTGTGACCTCAAATGCCTCCCTGGTGGGTTATTCATCCTGAAAACTACTGATAAATTTAATAGAATTAAAATTTTAATTTATTTCCTTTTTATTTTCTTAACCGATTTAAATTTATTTATCTAACTCGAGTCTTCTAATCCTTCTTTAGAAAATAATTACTTAGCTTTGAGTTATAAAACTGAGGAACAACTTAGTCTTTCTTTCCTTTATCACCTTACTTTTAAAATAATTTAATCCTCTAACAAAAAAATTTCTAATTATATAGTATGGTAAAATGACAAAATATTTCAGATTATTTTAGTGAAATACAGAAAAAAAATGAAATACAATAGTAAAGAAAGAGAAAGAAAATACCGAAAAAATTATTTTTGAGATAAATAAAGAAAAGACTTCAATTATTGAACAAAAAGGTTGTCCGACAACTTATAAGGACACCTTGTAATTACAAAGTAATAAAATAAAACGAAATATTAAATCAAGGCTAACGATAATCCTCTCGAAAACCGAAAAATGTTTAAGTAAAATAAATACTGGAAATAAAAGAAAGAAAGCCAAGTATACCTCAAGCCTAATCCGATTATTTTCTAATTTGTCACATAAATGATTATCTATCTAAATAAACACCTCATTGAAAAATAATTCTTCAACGAGGCTTCCTAGCTTAGAGAAATTCCTCGCTGGCTTAGTTTAAGTTTGACTATCTGAAAAATTTTAATTAAAATTTTGAAAAACTCCTTTCTATGATAAATCCCAGACCTCTCAACAATCTCTCAGGGATCTTAAATTGTTGGGCGCCAATGAAACGAAATGTTTTGTTTCCCTTGGTCGCCCCTTTTTACTCTTAAGGGCGCCACTGGATTTTTGGACTCAGTATCCAGAAACTGGACCAGAACATGGAGTATTATGTCAGGGTCGTGAGAGATTGTTGAAAGGAAACTAAAATTTAGACACAGTAATTCGTTAAACAAAATTCTTTACTTTCCACTCCCTTTTTTAGTTGAAATAATGGCCAAGATAACAACATATAAAATTTCATGGATAACAATCACACTCACTCTCACTCTCAAACGGTATATTTCACGCTGTCCAGCTAGACCCTCACGTGGTTGCAGTACCCGATGCCTACTGGACTCTCACGGTACTCTATCTACTTCGCGTCGTCCCCTGGACCTCTAACGCTACTCTAACTTAGTTCGCGCGGTCTCACGGACTCTCACGCCACTGAGCTGGACCCGGACGTGACTGCACACGTTGTCCACACAGCGCACGCTGTCCCCCAAACTTCACGCTACTCTAAGAGAACTACCCCGAAGCAGGATAGCCCCTTTTCTCACACACAAACACACTCTATTCCAATTCCAATAATAATAATAATAATAACGCTGGAATCCCAATTTATAAATTATTTCCAAAATATTATTTTCCTAATTATAAATAACAAATTCCTATTATCTAAATTACTGCCGTATCTTCAATTTCTACAACAATAATTATCCAAATTACAATTCCGATTTTATCGAGGATTAAATCCATTCATAATGTCCGAGAATTTATTAAATAGTTCTAATCTTTATTTTAGCAAACTTAAATTTAATTCCGGTAATTGAGTAAACTTAAATTCTTCCGAAATTATTTGTATTTAATCCAAATTATTTTATTTAATTCCGGGCTATTTTATTTAATCCATTTATCAGCCGTAATTTTTACTAAATTCTATTTTCATCGCAAATGTGAAATTATGACCAAAGATTATTCTATTATATTTTATTTTATGTCTCTTAAAACTTATTTTACTTGAGTTTATTTTATTTTAAACGAACTAAGACTTTTGTTTCGACCTTGAGTGTCCTCTACTCAGCGTTTTCGCGCGGGACAAGATGGCTGACGCTCTCGCTCGGTCTTGCGTCTCTGTCGCAAGTTTTTAGTGTAATTTTTTTTTCTGACGAATTTTTATCATTTTTATTTTCTACTCCTTTTTTTCTAAATAATTTAGATTAACAATTATGTTGATTTTAATGATTATTTCCTGACTCTAGATTTATTTAAATTAAGACAAATATCAAATAATGTGCCAAATAATTTATTACAAATAATTTTAGATCGGAATAAATTGTAGTCTTAAATAATTTTAATTTAGCGGTTTACTCAGTTTCATTGCTATTGGCTTAAGCCAGATTATTATTCAAAGATTTTCATTATTTAAATTTTACACATGGCGTAAGAATCTGGAATTAATAACCCGAACTAATGCCTAGTATTAATAACCCAGACAGGCCTACGTATAAAATGTATAATGACAAAGACAAGTCTATTTCCCTAACAAATTAATTAATAACCCGAAACATGTCCTGGTGTTATTAATTAACTGTTTTATAATTTTCTCCAATTTTAATATTAAATTTAATTAATTAATTTATTGACTAGCGATTGTGACCGAACGCGAAATGGCGGTGACCTTCAGCCGACGTGTTGCCTGGCTGACGCCGCAGACCCGAGAATTAAAATCAGACATGATATTTGTACCTGGAGTTTTTTTTTTTTTTTTTCGTTTTTATATTCTAAATACTCGTGCGCTCCCTCGAAGAGCTGCGACTCCTTTTATCCAGGGTGGTGTAACTTTCTCCTCGGATAAATCCTCGGCAAATACCTCCTCGGATCGATCTGCTTGGCGGCAAAACTCTGGTCACCGTCACTCGTGCTCTGGGTATTTTCTCAAGCCTGTAACCGCAAATCAGCATTAGAAATTATTACAATTTAGAATTAATTTACGCAAGCTGGCAGGCGGCCTAGCAAGCAATAAATTAATTGAGTTTTTATCGCTTCGTTCCACTTAAAGGTGAGCGAAATAAAATAATTACCTGTGCTCTGCGTTCTTACAAAAATTTGCGATGCGTCCAGTGAGACTGTTCGGTCACAATGAATCTTCGTGGTCTTGTCGTTGTAGTTCTTTCTTCACTCTGTTTTCTCCACTCTCTCTCTCTCAGCGCCAGCGCTTCCCCCTCGGGGACTTATTTATTACTTATAGCTAGAGGCGCGAGTACTTCGGAGCAGAGCGCCCTGTGATCCGTCGATAAACTAACTGGCGCAGGCCAGGAACCACACATGGGTAATACAGGGACTGTAACACTCCGTTACAAGCTTCTTTAGGCAAAACAGTGGAAATGCCTAAGTTCGGTATGTCATGGATTGCCAAACTGTTATGAAATAACGGCAACCTGTATTCTGAAGCTTGGTCTATCAAAATGAAACTTGACTAGGTAAGTCTGTGGCAAGTCCTCACTTAGGTATAATATCGGAATTCCTAACTCGACCGTTGCAACGGTAACCGAATGTTTGCCGAAGTATCGGGCTTATAAGTATCTTGAGGCAAGAGGTCGCTCATCATCGGCGTAGCGTCGCGGTATGGTATAGGGCTCTCGTGCGTCGGGTACAGTGTTCGAGTCTCGCGTTCGACATGTAAAATTTTTAATAATTAATAATTATTAATTATAATTATTCTTAAGGTGAGTGTGAGGTAAATTTAAGTGTGGTGTGTGACTAATGTATCTAACTCCATCATTTCCTCCCCCCTTGACCCATAAAATCGACCAATCAAAAAAAACTTCTTCATAGTAAGAAAAAGCCTAAAAAGCGAAAAAAATGACGAAAAATACAAAAAATAATACTAAATAAAAAAAATTTTTTTATTTACTTAATATTTAAAAAATTTTGTCCTAAAGTCGATATTTATATTTAAAATTTAAAAAGTAAATTAAAAAAAATAAGCATTCATTATTATTAATTTTTGCTTTATAATAAAAATAGCTAAAAACAAAAAAAGGATTCAATTTGGATTCTTCCGTGCGAATTTAGTTTCTGAATCGCTGCCTAGTTAGGTAGCCAAATTTGGACCGAATGAGGCTTAGATAGTCACCAGCAAGTGTGGTTTCCAAACCACTGCCTAAGTCGGAAGCCAAGTTAGGCCCAAACTCGCGACTGCGTTACTTCCGGGACGTGGGCCAACTTTGGCTTCCTGGTTCGGCGCGAACTTGGAATTCGGCATGCCTAATTCGAAACGAACCACCGCCGAACTTAAATTTCTGGTCGGGTATGGGGTCGATCGATCGATTAAGGCTATGGAAATCTTTCTTAGAGTGTACTCTATGATTTCCATGATATTTTTTTCCTTAATCTCCTGTGGACACCGAGGAATAAATTTAAAAAACTTAATTTCTGTCAATTTAGTCAAAAGTCACTACTTACGGGACTTACAGTGTACTCTGAGATTTTCATGAGTTTTTATCCTTAATCTCCAGTGGACACCGAGAAACGAATTTTTAACTGTCAAATTTCTAGGAATTTAGTCAAAAAACGCCTTTTATGGGACTTCCATTTGGTGTCTTTGGGGTTGATCAATCGATTAAGGCTATGCAAATCTTCATAAGGGTATAGTCTATGATTTCCATGAGTTTTTTTCCTTAATCTCCAGTGGACACCGAGGAATGAATTTCTAACTCTCAAATTTTTGTCATTTCAGTGAAAAAACGCCCTTTGCGGGGCTTTTACTCGGTGTCTATGGGGTCGATGGATCTATTAAGGTTGTGGAAATCTTTTTTAGAGTGTACTCTGAGATTTTCATGAGTTTTTTTCTTAATCTCCAGTGGACACCGAGAAATGAATTTTCAACTGTCAAATTTCTAGGAATTTAGTCAAAAAACGCCCTTTATCGGGCTTTTACTCGGTGTCTATGGGGTCGATCGATCTATTAAGGCTATGGAAATCTTTATAAGAGTACACTCTACGATTTCCATTGATTGTTTTTCCTTAATCTACTGTAGACACCGAGACATGAATTTTTCACTGTCAAATTTTTGTCATTTCAGTAAAAAAACGCTCTTTATGGGACTGTTACACGGTGTCAATAGGTCTCAGGGGGTTGATGATTTTTTTAAAGCTTTATAGGTTTGAAATGAAGAAGCTCATAAAAAATCAGCGTGCTAACCCGATTAGCCGAGGCTATACGAATTTTTATAACATAAGGGTGGGTGTTAGGTGTTGTTTCGGAGGTCCTAGGGGGTTGATGATTTTTTTAAGGTTTTATAGGTTTGAAATGAAGAAGCTCATAAAAAATCAGCTTGCTAACCCAATAAGCCTAGGCCATACGAATTTTTATACCATAAGGGTGGGTGTTAGGGGTTGTTCCGGAGGTCTTAGAGGGTTGATGATTTTTTTGTAGCTTTCTAGGTTGAAAATATAGAAGCTTACCAAAAATCAGCTTGCTAACCCGATCCAGTGTTCTTATTTTTAAAAAATACTATTTTTTTTTACGAACGTTCGGAACTTCAGGTACATGAAAAATTACCAAAAATAATAAAAATTCCAGGGGCCGCGCCGGACAATCAATCACTGATTCAAACTAATGCGAATGAAAAGGTAAATCTCAAAGTAACTAAAGTCAAGGTCAAGATAGAATTTACAATTAGAAATAATAAATAATTAATTATAAAATAATATTTTATATTAACGAATTGAACTAGGAAGATGAGTCATAGGAAAAGAATCCGGGAATTAACTTTTATAAAATAAATCATTGTTTAATTGGTAAATATTAATAAAAATAAATTATTTATTTATAAACGGTATTACTTAAAACTGAATCTACTTTCCAAATAACAAATTAAATCCTTTATGGAACTTTATAATAGATTTCAAACAATTAAACCAATATAAACGATAATTTTAGATATTAGCCTTTCAATATTATTTACAAACGTAATGATAATTAGTGTAAGTGTAATGCTTTAACTAGTAATTGCTGGCCAGTTCAGGGACCTACACGAGGCTTTCGGGATAGGTACAAGTATTCCTTTAAAATAACCCTTACTCGCTACGGGATCGACCCGATAAATCGATAGTGAATTTAATTAAACGATAAAAGAATAAATTATTTAAGCCAGGAGACAGCGGTGTGCTCATATTAATCGATCTCAACTTGTGAGTACTCACCAAAAAGGAAACTCAACCCAAGGCACCAAATCCACACTCCTTACAATAGCGGAGGTCCCGCGTGTATACCTCACACCAAGCGGGCCACCGCGTGTCTGCTCAATTTTTGTCACCGTAAACCGTTCGAGGCCTCGTGTTCGACAACAAGGGCCTCTCTAGCCATTTTCCCTAATTCAATGAACTCTTTGCTCGCGATCGATATTGTAGGGCCTCACCCGTGCGAGTAAAGGCTATGATTTATCACTCATAGTAAAATTAGGTACTATATGACAATGATTTACGGCAATGCACACAAATAATAATAATAATAATAATAATAATAATAATAAATTATAAATAATTCATTATAAATGTCTGAAATAAAGATAAAATTAATTCTTAAATTAATAACCATAATATTAGAAATTTCAAATATAAATAATACTAATAATATTAAATTCAATAAATAAATTAATAAATAAATATAAAATAATAAATTCAGAGACACACCGAGTGTGGATCTGTTGCCAAATTTAGGCGCAGGGAGGGACGCACACAGGGAATAAAAACCCTGTGACAAACTCATAAAATTATTTTCTTAAATTATCACTAAACCATTCACTTAATTAATTTTATAAACTCACCCTGAATAGAAAAAAAGTATTGAGACAAAGAAAAAAGTATTGAAAAGTATTGGATTGATTAGAAAACCAATACTTTTCAATACTTTTTTCTTTGTCTCAATACTTTTTTTTTATCAGGGCAATTAAATTTTGTCTAATAATTAAAATTACTTATATAAAATTTACAACAAAAATTTATCCAAGGTCACATATTACATTCCATGGTCTTAAACCCCAACGGAATATCCGTACAATTAATTATATGTATTATTATATTTTTATATTATATTTAAATTATATATAAGATTTTAATTTACAAGCATGTATGGATCACACTTATAACTATAATTACAATTATAATTAATTATTTATCAAATAACGAGAGAAAATTAAACAGAGTGATCCACCACCATTCAATTTTGTATCCAAGAGAAACCCGATACCTGATTAATAATATTCAGCACCTGCTTGATTGAGAATCCCAATCCTTGTCCTGATCTTATAATAATATTTTAGCACGTGTTCGGTTTCCTCTGGTCTCGTACTCTCGTTCAATCAATAAATATGCCTACATAATTCAGTACGTATTAGTATTTTGCAATAATTTAAACAGTGACAAATTATTAAATAGAAATCGCATCATTCCGCAGAATGAAACTGTGCGACTCGATAATTACCTTTTTGTAAATTAGTATAGCTGCTGGCGTGTTCAGTAGTCCAAACTCTTGTCATGCGGTCGTTCTCTGTTTTCACTTGTAGGTTCATACCCAAAATCTCCACTTAAACACTATACCGAGGCCCAGAGATCAAGGCGCACTGGTGTTGCACCGATAATTTATTCATACAGTTAAAATTAACTACAACGGGTGATAATTTACCCTGTTATAAGAGTAAAAAAAGTCATGATACTTATAGAAGCGGCATGTGATGCGTCTATGCTAGCCAAGAGCACTCGGCAACAACTCAAAATAAACTACTGATGGAATATTAATAAGATAGCTAAGGAAGAAGTGCCTTGCTTTAAGACGCAAAGTAGTTTGAACAAATAGAAGATTCTAACCTGGATAGCAGCATACCTTACATACTGTCTTTGAAAAAGCTAAGAAAGCACTGAAAAGAGCCATAAAGCTAGTAAGAGGAGAAAGAGGAGTTTTTATAATGGTCTTTTTAGCAACGTTGCATCTCAGATTGCCCTACGAGAACATCAGCACAGTCCAAATACCACAACGTCGACTGTTTGGTCTATCGAGAATGATTATTCACATTTGTCAACAATTGCTAAGAAATATTTATCCATCGTTGCTATATCGACACCTTGCGAGCGTTTATTCTCACATAGGGGAAGGGGGAGGGGCAAAATGGGCCCCTTAAGAAAAAAATGTTGAAATCCTTAGTGTTTTTTTGTCGTTTTACTTTTTTTTAGTCCCTTGCCAAGTATTTGACAATTTGCTATGTTCATTGAAAATGTGGGGCAAAATGGGCCACCAGAAAATTTTTATAATATGAGTTTTTCAGTTTGTTTGACTTTTTTTGGCCTTTTACTGAGTTAATGATAGAAATTTTTTTGTATTCATCGAAATTAAAAAATTAAGAAAAGTGGGGTAAAACGGGCCCCCAAAAAAACTAAATATGTTTCTTACTTGTTTTATGTTTTGAATCTTTTTAGTATGTATTCAGTATAAAAAATTAGGAAAGCGGTTGACCCTAAAGGCCATCCCTGCAAGTTCCCGCTAACTCCATACCTAAGCGCTCAACATTTCATGCCAAGAGCATTAATAAATCAGGTAAAAAATATCGGAGTGATTTCAAAAAACCGCGTTTCTTGAATTATTTCGAAAACGATATCTCTCAAACTAATCAACCAATTTCAATCGCATCGACGGTGATTAACGCGAGTTTCCAAGCTTAAAAACCGATTAGTTTTTAGAATCGATTGGTAGGGCCAATTAAAATGTATTACAAAAAAACAATTTTTTAGAATTTTTTTGAAAACGATATCTCACAAACGAATTAACCGATTTAAAAAAAATTAACGGCATTCTATGCAGTATTTCTAGAACAAAAAATTATTTATCACTCATCAGACAATTGAACGTAAAATTTCAAAGTTGTGTTGAAATAGTTATTTTCGATACATATGCGCAAAGGGAGGGATTTGGACGGATTGAAGTGACGTCACACACACACACAACACAACACACACACACACACACACCATAGTAAAAATAGTCGGGGAAGCTTCTGTAAAATAAATAGTTTTTTATCAAAAAATGTAGTTAATAATGCTGTTATTTATTAACTCGTGACCGAGTTCGTTCTTTATATAATTTTTTCTATAATAAAAAAATTCTAGAACGCGTTTAAATGAAAAATATTCATTGGTTTTCAAAGTCTAATTAGCCCATTTTACCTCCCAAACATTTTGAGAGTGAAAAATGTTGAGGGCCCATTTTGCCCCCAAATATTTTTGGATACTCCAAAATTTTTCTATCCTAAAATATTTTTTAAAAATAGGTTCGTTTTTAATTAATTTTTTCAACATTGAAAACTATTAAATTCGGAATAATGATGATTATATTCAAAAGAGCATTGTTTTACCTACCAAAAATGTAATAACCTAAATTCCGATAAAATGCATAGTTTCTAAGATATAATTCTTCGAAAGTCAAGTTGGGTCAATTTGATCCCGTGTGTACTCTAAGGTTCTGTTCGGAGGTGTGTACTCCGAAGGTTAAAATATTTATGCATTGAGAAATTGCTAGCCAACGTCTTGACGAAAGGGTTGAGTGATGCGAAACATCGCGAATGATTGTGTAATTTAGGTATGATAAATGTAGGCTCATACTATATGTTCACTCATGTCTCTGAAGGAAGGTGTTGACATGCACGAAGGGCAAGAACTCATCTATGGGTCATAGAAACACCTTAGGGTACTATTATAATCATTATTGAGTACGATGAGTCAGTCTGGCATGAGCCTTCGTGTTGAAGACGTCAATTTAGTCTTAATAAATTTGTATATTCGTTATTAGATATCATTGTTAAATAAATATGGTATTACGCAATTTCGCCTATTTATTTCAACAACAGGCATAATTTAATTATTTTTTGTTAATAATATTGATGTCAGTTCAATTTTGTTAAATTTTGATTGCCTAAAAATGACAATTCGTTGAAATTTTTCTATGATACAGTGATTAAGAATAGTAATAAGTAAGTACCTATTTGAATCTTGGCGGCCCATATTTCCAATACTGCTATTTTGTGTATTTTCTCGGACTAAAGTTACATTGCGTGGCACTATTGATGAGGCATTGTGACTTTTCTGTGATAGCAAAGGAGATTCTGCACGAGATGGATTATTATTCTGTTTTGAATTATTATCATTTTCACATTCCTCTTCCTCTTCGATGTTTCCTGGTAACCTAAATAGTTTTTGAGGTTCTTCCATTATGAAAAATACTTCAAGTACTGAGCGAATAATTTAAAACTCAGTAATTTTTAAATTGTTGATTTTTTCTACAATAGTAGCTCTTCATAATAATTTACTTGCTTGTGTCATAAAAAATGCCATTTTTATTCATTATATGATTGCTCATCTGCATAACTGATTAGTTGAGTTATCAATGACAAATTCAGAAAATCTGTAAGAAGCAAAACTTTTTTTTATAATAAATTAGAAATTATTGCCACCATTATTACAACAACTAGTAAAATGACATTTTAAACATTGTATTATTAATTATTAGAGTATAATTGCATACCGAAAAAAATGATAAAATACTGATCAACCGATCAATCAACCTCAATCAACCCATTTTCACGTTCTTGGCAACGATCGACGTGGTTTTTTAGACACCAAAAATTATTTTATTTCGTCAAAAACAATCCAAAAGAAATGTCGACGTTATGTAGGAAAAACATTTTTTTCGATTATTCGTTAATTCATTCAAGAGTTATTGCACTTCGAACGTTCAAAAAATAGTGTTCTATGGAACTTTTATCAGACTTTTGACTTGAAGAGCTCAAAAACCTCATAAGTGCAATTTTAAGCGCTTAGATATGGAATTAGCGGAAGTTGCAGGGATGGCCTTTAGGGTCAACCGTTTTCCAGAATTTTTTGTGATAAATGAGCGTTATGAGACGTGCACTTTTCTGATTTTCCAAACTCATATTTTCTCTCCGTGTAGAGTAATAAATTGATAATTCCGAGAAACTGTTTAAAAATTTAATTCATCCAACTCGGGTCATGATTTTCTTACCGTAAATGAAATAAGGAAAAAAAAAATTTGATACATGAGTAATTTTTTTTTTTAGCTTTATGAAAATGTTAGCGCATCAGAACCAATTATAAATAAAAAAATAATTTTTAAGACAGTAATAAATTAATTTGTATCAGTTTAATACTTGAATAATCAAAATTTTATACATTTGGAAGTTTACGTCTAAATAACTTCAGAACGGCTGTCTTTATGATAAAAGTGTAGGAGACCTTTTCTGTAGAGCGTAGAATTTTCTACAAGAATATGTTATGGACTTATTTATATGAGGTGCGTATGCTGAGCTAGAAAAATAAACAAAAAAAATTAGGAAAACGGTTGACCCTGAAGGCCATCCCTGCAACTTCCCGCTAATTCCATACTTAGGCGCTTAAAATTGCACCAATGACGTTTTTGAGCTCTTCGAGCTCAAAAATACAATTTATGGGTTATTTTGATCTCTCCGAGCTCAAAGAGATTACTTTCCTATGCTTTAAAGCTCTTCGAGCTCAAAAGTCTGATAGAGATTTGATAAGACACTATTTTTTGAATTTTTAAACCGCAATAACTTTTGAATGAATAAACCGATTTTAACGCGGTTAGAAGCATTCGACGCAGTATTTCAAGCCTCACGAATCTTGAATTTTGAATTGATCGCGCTAGGAATTTTGAAGTTATTCCGAAAAAACACTTTTTTCGGTTTTCTTTCGTTCACGATATCTCTCGAATGAATCAACCGATTTTGATCGAACTGGTGGCGATCGACGTGGTTTTTTGAGGTTAAGAACTGATTAGTTTTTGGAATTGAACCTTTGAGCCGTTTAAAAGTTATTCCAAAAAAACCACATTTGAAAAAATTTTTTTTTTCAGTTTTTTTAAGATTTCTCAAAATCTATTGATCTGAATCAGTCCAAATAGTTTTCAAAATCTAAGTTTGGTCAAGCCCTTTCGAATAGCACCAACCGCGATAAAATCGGTCGAGCCGTTCAAAAGTTATAAGCGGTTCACATACTTTCACACACACACACACACACACACACACACACACACACACACACACACACACACACACACACACACACACACTCGGGGCAGAAGAGATACTGCTACCGGGCGCGTCTCCCCGAGCGGATGGGAGAACGCTCGCTGTCCTTGGATGACACTTAATCTCTTAGTTGATGAGGTACAGCGGGTAGGAGCCAAGCAAAATAACCAAACAAAATACGCTCCCGTAGACAAAACTCCCCTTTAATGGGTTGGTCGCACTAACTGACCTAACAAGACGATCGTTCCCTGCTGTGACCCACTGGGAGTGACCGGAACCTCGTGTCGTAGTTTCCGACGATGCAGGCCACGGCTGATGTGAGCTTGCTCTGCCGAGGTGTAAGTTGCAGCAGTGGATCAGGAGCCAGCCACTTTGGGCCTTGATCAGGAAGTACGCAGTGAGTGTTAGAGATCGGAATCTTCACCGCTCCGAGCGAGTCTAGTCCGTCCGTGTATTCCGGGGCTGGCTAAGTGTCGGCTAGGCCTCAGGGAACTGGGGTAGGAGTACTATCTCCGAGGGTACACCCGTTCCTAGTTATGACAACCCGCTCCACTCCGTACGATGCGCTGGTGAATTTAAAAGTATGAGTAAAATTCAGGAAAACAACAATAGTGAAAACGGGCCTCATGCCCAACAAGTAGCGATTGAAGCAAGCGCTGAAATAAAGCGGTCGCAAGCGTTTGAACGCCTTGAAAAGCTGACCAGTGAGCTAAATTACTTCATCCAATCTAAGGTCAATATCCACAAGGAGATTAAGACCAAGACGACCAGCGTAGCCAATGCCCTCCAACGATTCAAGAAACTTGATGAAGAATGGTGTTTAACAGTACGACGCACTTCTCGCACTACACCGGAGAGAAGCATTCAAGCAACTATCGTGAATGAAGAAGCAATGGACACTGGAGCCGAAGGTGACGGTGAATCAGTCGCGAAAGACAGAATCAGAACTAGCAACAAGTCAACTAAGAGAAAAGATCGATCTTCTCCCGACCCAACGATCTGCCAAGTTGTGAAGAAAAAGGACCTGAAACCAAGCCCTCCGAAAAACACGGCAGTGCAGAACGCCGGAAAAAAAGAGGTGACTGAATGGCAGAAGGTCCAATCCACGAAGGAGAAGAAGGAGCAAGCGAGAGAGCGGTTACCAAAACAACCGGTGAACAAATCTCGGCCGGAGCCTAAGCGGGAAAAACCGCGAAAATTCACCAAACCAGATGCCTTAATTATTCGACCCGTTGAGAAGGCAAAATATGCCGAGATACTGCGTCGGATTAAAAAAGATGTCCCACCAGATCAGACCCGTGACGTCGTTGACAAGGTTCAAAAGACGAATGATGGGAATATGCTCATTACGCTTTCCAGAAAGACTGCAGACAAAGGACAAGCTTTGCTGAAGACCATCAAGAGCATTCTTAAAGAAGAAGCGCAAGTCATCTGTAAAGGCCCAGAGGAACAGCTTGAAATCCAGGACATTGACGACGAAACAACTAAAGACGATGTCCGGAAGGCCTTACAAGAGGCAGCTGGAAATGACTACGAAATACCTGAAGATGTCATTAAAATTCGTCCGGCCTACAGAGGTACTCAAACTGCTTCGGTACGATTGCCAGCAGCAATAGTGCAGAAGATACTTGGAAAGAAAGGCAAAATAAGGATTGGCTGGGTAAATTGCCGTGTCAGAGCAATTAAGACACCACTACGATGCTATAAGTGCTGGCACTTTGGGCACACTATTGCCCAATGTAAAAGCGAAGTCGACCGATCTGGGCTTTGCATCAAATGTGGGCAAACAGGTCATCAAGCTGCTCAATGCCAAAATAAAAGGAAATGTGCGTTATGTGCGGAAAAACCTGGCTCTCAGGACACTGCTCACCGGTCTGGTTCTGGCCGATGTCCAGTCTTCCAAGAAGCACTCCAGAAGCTGACAAATAAACGAACATGAGGATACTGCAGCTTAACATCAATCACTGCGAAGCTGCGCATGACCTGCTTATGCAGAGAGTACGGGAATTAAAGCTCGACGTTGTGCTTTTATCGGAGCCATATAAACATTTAGCTGGACAACCTTGGGAGACGGATATCACCACGAAAGCTGTGATCTGGGCTTGTGGTAAGCTCACTTTCCAGAGTGTAGCTACCAATGGCAGCGCTGGCTTTGTAGCAGCATCAGTAGATGGCATCCGTTTTTACAGCAGCTACGCACCACCTAGCCTCTCAATTGCTGAGTTTACTGACTTCTTGGATCGACTGACCGAGGACGCGAAGCAACATCATCCAGTGGCGATAGCCGGGGACTTTAACGCCTGGGCAGTGGACTGGGGCAGTAAGCAGACTAATGCACGAGGAAGAGAGCTGCTAGAAGCTCTTTCTACACTAGATGTAGTCTTGCTCAACAGTGGTGACACGCCGACCTACACCAAAGGTGACGCAAGCTCGATTGTAGACGTCACTTTTGTCAGTACCAGCCTTGCTAAAGGTAACACTAACTGGAAGGTACTGGACATCTACACTGCCAGTGACCATCATGCGATACTCTGGGAAACGTCAAACGACCAGAACCTCCGGGGGCCTATCAAGCAATTTAACACCGTCGGTTGGAAGGTGAAATCTCTTGACCCAGAAGTATTGCTAACAGCCCTCGATAGTGATCCGATAGAGACTGGATGTGCAGAAGAACATACTAAGGCTCTGATGATGCGAGTAACACAAGCTTGTGATGCCAGTATGCCTCGCAAACGTGTTATGAATTCAAGACCTGCGGTACACTGGTGGAATGATCATATCAGCAACCTCCGTAAAGAGTGTCATCGAAAGAGAAGAATATCACAACGTGGCTATCAAAGACCTTACTCTGCAGTGCTGATC
This sequence comes from Cotesia glomerata, assembly GCF_020080835.1. NCBI lineage: Eukaryota > Metazoa > Arthropoda > Insecta > Hymenoptera > Braconidae > Cotesia > Cotesia glomerata. The sequence continues at coordinate 17,499,011 of NC_058164.1, forward strand.
GCAGAGTACAAAAAAGCTCGTCGTGAACTTATTAAGGCCATAAAAGAGAGCAAAAGAAGATGCTGGAAAGAGCTCATATACGAGGTCGACAAAGACGTGTGGGGTCGGCCGTATAAGGTGGTCATGACGCACCTGAAGAAACAACAAATGCCGTCACCTACGTGTCCCCAACTCCTTCAGAAAATCGTCACTGCGCTGTTTCCACAACAACACAGTCTCAATTATCAGTCAAAGCAAGATGAACTGGACGACATTCCACCTGTCACTGAAGAAGAATTGTTGGAGGCCTGTAATCGGGTAGGAAATAATAAAGCGCCGGGATTGGACGGAATCCCCAATCTAGCCTTGAAAACCATCATAAAGGCAGCACCAACATTATTTCTAGACGCTTACAACGCATGCCTCAAGGAGGGGACTTTTCCTCGTAAGTGGAAACAGCAACGGTTAGTACTTTTACCTAAAGGAAAGAAACCGCCAGAAGAACCGTCATCTTACCGACCACTCTGCATGCTAGATACGGCGGGTAAGATATTTGAGCGTATCATCCATCAGCGAATAGATGCAGTAGTCGACCCACTCTTGGCAGACAACCGGTATGGATTCCGGAAAGGACGATCAACCCTGGACGCGATCAACCTGGTTATTAATACGGCCAAAGAGGCAATCGCAGGAACTAGATGGAAGGGTGGAACGAAGAAGTACTGCCTGGTGGCTGCCTTGAACATCAAAAATGCTTTCAATTCCGCTAATTGGGACTGCATCATGCAAGCTCTCGACGAGAAGAACGTGCCAGCATATCTTCGCAGATTATTAATTAGCTATTTTACAGATAGAGTGCTGAAATACGATACAAAGAATGGTCCGAAAGAGTATGATATAACCGGTGGTGTGCCACAGGGCTCTGTTCTTGGTCCACTTCTGTGGAATATCATGTATGACGGGCTCCTGAGACTGAAGCTTCCAATATGTGTCAAACTGATAGCGTATGCGGATGATGTTGCCGCAGTGATCGTCGCCAAACACCTCGACGAAATTCAACATCTGTTTGACATCACTTTTGAGAAGATCAACCTGTGGATGGATACAATGAACCTACAACTGGCCAAGCAGAAGACCGAAGCAGTGCTTATTACCAGCCGAAAAGAAGTTGAAACAATTAAGCTAAAAGTCGGTGACCGAGAAATCACATCACAACCTCATATACGATATCTGGGAGTGATGCTTGATGCCCGACTCAACTTCAAGCAGCAAGTGGAATACGTCTATACGAAAGCGTCAGTAGTGAGAGCTAGTCTCGCACGATTGATGCCGAACGTCGAAGGCCCAAAGCAGAGCAGGAGGCTACTATTGTCATCAGTAGTCACATCGGTGCTCACCTGCGGAATATCCATTTGGGCTGACGCACTAGAGGTGCAAGATTCATGGAGAAAAGCTGGACCAATATATCGTATGAGTTTCCTACGAGTTGCAAGCGCCTTTCGAACAATATCAGAGGAAGCAGTGTGTGTCATTTCTGGAACTTTGCCCTTCAGAGTCCTAGCTGAGGAAAGACGGAACCTTTACCAACGAAAGAGGACAACCACACAAAGTGCCGAGGAACTCAGAGCTGAAGAACGGCAGAACAGCATCGCACGATGGCAATCGCAGTGGGACGCCGCGACAACAGGGAGATGGACACACCGTCTTATACCGAAGATCGACGTTTGGCTGAACCGAAGTCATGGCGAGGTCAATTACTATCTGACGCAGTTGTTGTCAGGACATGGATGTTTTCGGACGTATCTTCACCGCTTCAAGCATGATGATTCACCGGAGTGCCTGTCCTGCCCAGAAATCAATGAACACGCGGAGCACGTTTTCTTTGAGTGCCCACGATTTTACCCACAGTGAGATGAGCTGGAGATGATCCTAAAGAAGAAAATCCTACCAGAGACAATAGTAGAAGCAATGTTGTCATCAAGAGCCTCCTGGAACGCCATCAGCACATTTGCAACGGAAGTTCTTATATCTTAGCCACATATCCAGGCCAAACAACTATGCCTAGAATCCGTAAAAAGGATTTCCCCCCCTTAAAAAAAAAATAAAAAAAAAACATACATACATACATACATACATACACATACATACATACATACATACATACATACAGTATACGTAAGTATACGTATGTATGTTTTTTTTTTTTTTTTTTTTTTTTTGTAAAAAGGTACGAAAAAAGATCTTCAAAAGACACCGGTATCGTTAACTCTGCCGCCCATCTTCCGGCAGATATCGATAGTCGGTAGTGTGGAGATTTTCACCCACTAAAAAAAACATTCCTCTTCCCCTCTCCCTTAGATGGTACGGGGAGGACTGGATTGGAACCGCGTTAGCATTACTTCAATCCAGTCGTGCTGCGTCTCACGACGCCTACTCCTGGCTACTAGTCCCTTCCTGCGATTTTGTCTTTCAGGAGGTGCTGTGCATAAACTGCAACAGCTGACCAGTTTTCCTCTTGTTTGATATGTACGTACGTACGTACGTACGTACGTACGTATGTATGTATGTATGTATGTATGTATGTATGTATGTATGTATGTATGTTTTTTTTTTTTTTTTTAGGGGGGGGAATCCTTTTTACGGATTCTAGGCATAGCTGTTTGGCCTGGATATGTGGCGACTCGACGCAGCGTCATACTAAAACTCGTCACTAACGCCCCTACCCACTAAACCCTAAACCCCTTTTCCTTCTTTCCTCTAATCCCTCATGGAAACCGCCGTCAGGCATTACTTCGTGAAGGGAGGATCTAGCTTCTGCTCTTCCTTCTGATGGCTAAGGTGTTAACTACCTTCCTTCTATCTTCTGCTATTTGCTCTTTTTCTTTCGGTGGAACGCAAGTCTTTAAGGACTTCTGTTGCAAACGTGTTGGTAGCGTTCCAGACAGCTTCTGATGACAGCATTGCTGCTACTATTGTCTCTGGTTGGATTTTCCTCTTCAGGATATTCTCCAGCTCATTTCGCTGTGGGTAAAAACGTGGGCACTCAAAGAAAACGTGCTCTGCATCTTCATTGACTCCTGAGCAGGACGGGCACTCCGGGGAATCATCATGCTTGAAGCGGTGGAGATACGCCCGGAAACAGCCGTGTCCTGATAACATCTGTGTAAGATAATAGTTGACCTCACCGTGACTCCGGTTCAGCCAAACGTTGATCCTTGGTATGAGACGATGTGTCCACCTACCCTTCACTGTGGCACCCCACTGTAGTTGCCATCTACTTATGCTCCTCTGCCGCTCTTCTGTTCCAAGCTCCTCAGCGCTTAGTGTGGTCGACTTCTTTCATTGGTAAAGGATCCGTCTTTCGTCAGCTAAGACTCTGAGAGGCAAAGTTCCGGAGATGACACACACTGCTTCCATAGATATTGTGCGGAAGGCACTTGCTACTCTTAAGGCACTCAGACGGTAGACTGGTCCAGCCTTTCTCCATGATTCTTGCTTTTCTAGTGCGTCCGCCCAGATAGATATTCCGTAAGTGAGCACTGATGTGACTACAGATGATAGTAGTAGTCTTCTGCTCTGCTTTGGGCCTCCGACGTTTGGCATCAGTCGTGCTAAGCTAGCTACCCCTGCTGATGCTTTTGCACTTACGTGTTCGACTTGCTGCTTAAAGTTGAGTCGGGCATCAAGCATCACTCCCAGAAATCGGATATATGGTTGTGATGTGATTTCTTGTTCTCCGATTTTCAGTTTCATGGTCTCTATCACTTTTCTGCTGGTAATAAGCACAGCCTCAGTCTTCTGTTTAGCCAGTTGTAGATTCATCGAATCCATCCACCGGTTAACTTTCTCAAAGGTGATACCGAACATGTGGTTTATCTCATCTAGGTGTTTCGCAACGATTACGACAGCTACATCGTTTGCATATGCAACAAGCTTGACACTTCTTGGAAGAGTCAGTCTCAGCAGGCCATCATACATGACATTCCACAGAAGTGGACCCAGAACAGAACCCTAGGGTACACCTCCGGTAATATCATACTCTTTTGGACCATTGTTCGTGTCGTATCTCAGGATTCTGTCTGTGAAGTAGCTAGCCACTATCCTACGTAGGTATCCTGGTACGTTTTTCTCTTCCAAGGCTTGCATAATGCAGTCCCAGTTGGCGGAGTTGAAGGCATTTTTGATGTCCAGAGTGGCCACCAGGCAGTACTTCTTCGCTCCACCCTTCCATCTGATCCCTTCGATTGCCTCCTTGGCCGTTGCAACAACCAAGTTGATTGCGTCCAGGGTTGATCGTCCTTTCCGAAAACCATACTGGTTGTCTGCCAGGAGTGGATCGACAACTGCTTCTATTCTTTGGTGGATTATACGCTCAAGTATCTTACCTGTCGTGTCTAACATACAAAGTGGTCGATAAGATGACGGTTCTTCTGGTGGCTTTTTCCCTTTTGGAAGTAGTACTAGTCGTTGCTGCTTCCACTTCCGAGGGAAAATCCCTTTCTTGAGGCATGTGTCGTAGACGTCCAGGAACAATAATGGCACTGCTTTTATAGTTGTTTTTAAAGCAATATTGGGGACCCCGTCCAATCCCGGCGCTTTATTGTTTTTCATTTTCCGCCGATAGGTTTTCTGCTTTAATGTATCTGCCCATATTTCCGCTCCATAAAGCAGTACCGAATGGACTGCTTCCAGAAGGACTCTCCTCTTTTTGGTTCTTGGTACCATAGTATTCGTCATAATTCTTGCTAGGCTAGACACCGTCTTGCTGGCTTTCTGGCATGCGCTATCGAGGTGTTCGCGGAAAGATAGTTTCTCGTCTATCATTACCCCCAGATAGCGCAGAGCCCTTGTTGACGTTAGCGTTATTCCTCCCATGTCCACAGCAAATGGTTTTGGGAACCATTTTTGGCGAGTCAGAACGACCATCTCGGTTTTGTGTTTTGCGAGTTTCAGGTGGTGTTTATCGAGCCAAGTCTCGACAGCATCAATGGTTTCCCGAACGAGTAGTTCGGCCTCCTCTACGCTGTCTACTATTATCATGGCCGCGACGTCGTCTGCAAAGCCCGTTAGCTCGACTTGCTTTGGCAACGGGATTTCCAGAAGCTCGTCGTAGTCCGCGTTCCATAGGTCGGACCCCATTATTGAGCCTTGCGGCACGCCAGCCGTTATGGCGTATTCTTGTGGACCTTCCGTGGTTTCTGCTATCAGCTTTCTCTCGTCAAGGTAGTTGTCGACTAGTGCCAGATTCTCCGGCTCCACGTCAAATCTGTGCTCCAGGGCGTCCAAAATATCTCTCCAATTTGCGCTGTTAAAGGCATTTCTAATGTCTAGCGTGAGGACAAGACACACCTTGCGGGCTTTGAGGCTACCAGTCCATGCTTCTCTCGCTGTCGCTACGACTTTCTGGATCGCGCCGACTGTTGAACGTCCTTTCCGGAAGCCATGTTGGTTTGAAGCAAAACCTCCAGCACGGTCTATGTCGTTGCGAAGTCTCACTTGTATGAGCTTCTCGAGAGGGTTTTCCAGCAATGTCCAGCATACAGAGTGGTCTAAACGACGAAGGTGTTATGGGGGTTCCCTTACCTTTGTCTAAGAGAACCAATCTCTGCCGTTTCCAGACCACGGGAAACGTGCCAGTTGCCAAGCATGCATTGTAGGTGTTCAGGAGTATGTCTGGGTATTCCAGGGCTACAGTTTCGATCACCGATGCCATCAGGTCCAGGTGCCTTTCCTGTTTTGAGTGACTTGGCCGCGTCTTGTAATTCCTTAGTTGTGAAGGGTGTTACTTCGCTGTTCTTAGTGTAGTGTTTCTTCTCCCGCGGTGGGTGTTCGGGAAAAAGCTCCGTTACAATGCTCTCCATCAAGGCAGGAGACTTCGGCGCCTCTGGTGAAGCCTTTCCAAGTCGTTTGGCGACAATTTGGTAGGCTTTACCCCAAAGGTCATTGTCGAGATCGTTGCAGATCTCTTTCAACAGTTTCGCTTTACTTGCTTTAATGGCTCGGTTTAGCATCTTTTTGGCCTGCTTCTACTCTTTTGAATACAAGTCCTGGCTCGGGGAGCGTTTCGTAGCTCTCGTTGCTCGGCGACGTAGCTGATGGCATATTTTGCAAAGTTCTGCTATGTCTGCTGACCACCATTACGCCAGCCTGTCGAAGCTCTGGTTTTTCAGCCGCGGCATAGAGGTGTCACATGCGGCAGTAATTTCCTTCATCGTGTTTAGCACTGCCTTTTCCGTCTCGCTGCAGGTATCCGGTGTCGGGTTGTTCTGGAGGATAGACCAGCTTCGTGCAAGTGAAGCTTGCAATGCCTCTGGATCAAGCCTTTTGGCATTCCACTTCCGCTTAGAAACGTCGCGTTGTGAAACCGGAGCAAATGCCAATCCAACGCTGAATGTCACAAACTGGTGATCACTGCCACTGTATTCTTCGGATACTGTCCAGTCTTCAATCATGTTGGCAGTCCTTGGGGTCGCCAACGAGATGTCGAGGATGGATTCTTGGTACCCTGGTCTTCTAAAAGTCGTGGTGCTTCCAGTGTTCAGCACTATGAGGTCGAGTCTAGCCACGACGTCAGCGACCTTGTTTCCTCTGGTGTCTGAGAAAGCAGCGCCCCACTCAGCCAATTTAGCATTGAAGTCTCCGGCTACGATAACTTCGCCGTCGAACTTAGTGACCGCATCTTCTATATTTGCGAGTTTCTGTCGGAACACACTAATCCCTTCGTTAGGTGAGAGATAGACGCTCATGAAGTAGGTTGTGGGGGTTTGAATCCAGACAAAACCTGCTCCACCTCCGCTGTTGTTGACGGTAACGTTCTTTGTGTTCACAATCCAAATTGCTGCCGTGCCCGTTTCGTCTGCGAACCATGTTTTACCTTCGATGTTTAGATATTGCTCGCAGATAAAACAGACGTCAATTTTATCTTCGAAAACACGCTGGCGCAGCAGGTTTTGCGCCAAGGCGCACCTATTCAGGTTGCCTTGTAGTATGCGTGTCATTTCTGATCTTTCGTGGCTTCTGCAAGTGCTTTGCGGAATGCCTTACACGCTCCAGTGCCAGAAATATGGCATAGACTATCCTGGGCATCTTTGTCCGAAGCACAAAGGAAGCATTTTAACTTCTCCGTGCAGTTTACGGCCTTGTGGTTCTCTCCGCCACATTTGTAGCAGCACCTGCTTCTGTCTGGTCCCGCACACTGATGTGTTTGGTGTCCAAAACCAAGACATTTAAAACAGCGTGTTCCTTTTGCAACTGGGCGTATATGACAGTTCACCCAACCGATCATTACACGGGCCTTGTCAAGGGCCTTAATCGCACTGGGCTCGTCTAGTTCGCAGAAGGCTGCCCGATTACGTCGTGTTGTGGGTTTTGTCAAATTTCACCGTTTGACCTCCAGGTTGTCAGTGAATTCACGTTTGAGTGCTTCACGGACTTCGCTCTCGGTAGAGATTTCATCTAAGTCGAGGATCTCGATCGTTGTTGTTGGTGTTAGCAACTTGACTGTGCCGATGTTTGCAGTGGCTGCTCTTACTACATCGGTGAATGCCTTGCTATCTTCGGTCTTTCGTGCCATTTCAAGGAGAACGCCTCCGTTTTTCGTCTTTATAATCGATCTTATGTCTACGCCCGTCTCGACAGGGCTTACCTTGGCCTTGATTTCCTTCAGGAGATCGGCGTATGTTCGCCCATCAGCTGGTTGGACTAGGACAGCTTTAGTTCTTGTCTTCTTCCTCCTTGGTTTCTTGGAGCCACCGCTGTTTGGCTGGTCTTGGGCTGTAGCAGCTTGAGTCACTGGCGCCTGTTCTTTCTTTTTCTTGTTTTGCCGAGTCACTTTAGTCCAGGTATCATCCTGGGCTGTCTTTTTCTGTGCTGGGTTGTCAATTTCTGCGGAAGGACTGGGTGTGGACAGCGGCCTCTTCTTGTTGCCATCTCCTTGCTGTGGTAATTTCTTAGGAGTGGTCAGAGGTGCCTGTGATTTTTTGTTCAGACTCGGAGATGTTTGAGTCGTTGACGCCGACTTCGTTGGTGATTTCTTGGCCAGCCTATATGCCGTACTAATAGACGAAACCAATTTTCTGATCTCATGGTGGAGATTCTTTTTGTCTTTTGTGAAGTCGGCTAACTCATCAATCTTGTTGCCGAGCCTCTCCATTGGTGACTGTTGGCCGGTGACGGTCGGTAGAGAGTTCATTCTTCCTCGGTGGGTTTGATTAGTGGCAGGAGCAAAAGGTCCTCCACTTTTTGAAGGAATGTTGCTCAGCTGTCCGTTCTCTGCCATCTGGGCTGATTTCGTACTCCCTGTAACCTTGCTAGCATTGCTAGACAGCAGAGCCATGGGGTCTACTCCGCTGTTCAAACGGTCGCTTGATAACGACGATCTTAGGCCCGTTTGCACGCCTTCTCTCCCCGGCACTGAGGTATTCCCCCTCTGCACCGTAGACGATGTTTGAAATTGATCTGTCATTTTCATATCATCTTTTGCTAGGTTATGGTCCACCCCGAGTATTCTATTTCCTCGGTACCCGACGCATCTGACGTGCAGATATGTCAGGCATTCCCCTATCCGCCACCTGAGGAGGCGCCCGATGCGGGACCCAGCAAGCCCGACACGAGTGTGTATGTATGTATGTATGTATGTATGTATGTATGTTATTTTTTATTTTTTTTTTTTTCCTTATGGGGAAGGAATCCTTTTTACGGATTCTAGGCATAGCTGTTTGGCCTGGATATGTGGCGACTCGACGCAGCGTCATACTAAAACTCGACGCTGACTCTTCTACCCACTAAACCCTAAACTCCTTTCTCTTCTATCCTCTGATCCCCCATGGTACCACCGTAAAGCATTTCTTCGCGGGGGAGGAATTAGCTGCCGCTCTTCCTTCTGGTGGCTAAGATGTTATTTCTTCCTTCTGGATTCTGTCTTTCGCTCTTTTCCTCTCAGTGGATCGCAACTCGGTAAGCACTTTTGTAGCAAAAGTGCTTGTGGCGTTCCAGGCAGCTTCTGACGACAACATTGCTTCTACTATTGACTTTGGTTGGGTTCTCTTTTTCAGAATCTTCCCCAACTCATCGCGCTGTTGGTTGAAACGTGGACACACAAAGAAAACATGCTCCGCATCTTCATTGACCCCTGCACAGGATGGGCACTCTGGGGTATCATCGTGCTTAAAGCGGTGAAGATACTTCCGGTAACATCCGTGTCCTGATAACATCTGCGTTAAATAATAGTTGATCTCACCGTGACTCCGGCTGAACCACACATCAATCCAAGGTATGAGACGGTACGTCCACCGACCTTTCTCTGAAGCATTTCAGTATTGTTGCCATCTTGCGATGCTGTGTTGCCGTTCTTCCCTTCTAAGTTCTCCAGGGCTCAGTATGGTTGACCTTTTTCGTTGATAAAGGTTCCGTCTTTCCTCAGCTAGGACTCTGAGAGACAGAGTACCGGAAATAACACACACTGCTTCCTCTGATATTGTGCGGAAGGCGCTAGCTACTCGTAGGACACTCAGTCGATATACTGGTCCAGCCTTTCTCCATGATTCTTGCGTCTTTAATGCGTCGGCCCAAATGGATATTCCGTAAGTGAGCACCGATGTGACTACTGATGACAATAATAGCCTCCTGCTCTGTTTTGGGCCTCCGACGTTCGGCATCAGTCGTGCGAGACTAGCCCTCACTACTGACGCTTTGGCACTGACATGTTCCACTTGCTGCTTGAAGTTGAGTCGGGTATCAAGCATCACTCCCAAATATCGGATATAAGGTTGTGATGTGATTTCTTGTTCGCCGACTTTCAGCTTAATGGTCTCTATCACTTTTCTGCTGGTATAAAGTACTGCCTCAGTCTTGTGTTGCGCCAGTTGCAAGTTCACTGCGTCCATCCACCGGTTAACGTGCTCAAAAGTGAGATCGAACATATGATTTATCTCGTCAAGGTGTTTGGCAACAATCACCACGGCTACGTCATCTGCATATGCTACGAGTATGACGTTTCTTGGCAGAGTTAGTCTTAATAGACCGTCATACATAATGTTCCACAGGAGCGGGCCTAGAACTGAACCTTGTGGTACCCTTCCAGTAATATCATACTCCCTCGGACCGTTCTTCGTGTCATACTTCAGGACCCTGTTTTCAAAGTAGCACATCCAGTGTTGATTGGATCACCATCGAGGGCTATTAGCAATGCTTCTGGGTCAAAAGATTTCACCTTCCAACCAACGATGTTAGACTGCTTGATTGGTCTCTTGAGGTTCTGGTCGTTTGATATTTCCCAGATTATCGCATGATGGTCGCTGGAAGTGTAGATGTCCAACACTTTCCAGTTGTAGTCACCTCTAGCAAGGCTATTACTGACAAAAGTGAGGTCTACAATTGAGCTTGCGACACCTTTGGTGTAGGTCGGCGTATCACCACTGTTGAGCGAAACTACATCTAGTGTATTAAAAGCCTCTAGTAGTGCTTTCCCTCGTGCGTTGGTATGTTTGCTGCCCCAGTCAACTGCCCAGGAGTTGAAGTCTCCGGCTATCGCTACTGGATGGTATTGCTTCGCATCTTCAGTTGGTCGATCCAAGAAATCAGTGAAGTCAACAATGGAGAGGCTAGGTGGTGCGTAGCAGCTATAGAAGCGGATGCCCTCTACTGATACTGCTACAAAGCCGGCATTGCTGTTGTCGACTGCATTTTGGAAAGGGAGCTTGCCACATGACCAGATGACAGCTTTGGATGTGCTATCAGATTCCCAGGGTTGGGTACTCAGGTGTTTATATGGCTCTGCTATTAGTACCAAGTCAAGCTCTAATCCTCGCACGGATTGCATGAGCAGGTCATGCGCTGCCTCACAATGGTTGAGATGGAGCTGTAGTATCCTCATGGTTGTTTCTTCGTCAACTTCTGGAGCGCCTCTTGAAATACCGGGCACCTGTGGGTGCCGGCATGGTGAGCCACGTCCTTTGCTCCTTGCTGCTCAGCACATATTGCACACTTGGCAGGATTTTTACAGTCAGAGATACGGTGCCCTTCTTGTTCACATCTGATGCATAGTTTAGACCGGTCTACTTGGCTTTTACATTGGGACCCAACATGTCCGAAGTGCCAGCATTTAAAGCATTGGACTGGTCTTCTAGTTGCTCTTATTCGGCAATTGACCCAGCCAATCCTTATTTTGCCGCTTCCTTCCAGTAGCTGTTGTGCTCCAGCTGCTGGTAGTGTCACTGTAGCTGTTTGCGTACCTCTGTAGGCTTTACAGATCTTGATAGCCTCTAGTGGTATTTCGCAAGTTTCTCCGGTTTCCGTTTTCAGGGCAGTCTGAATGTGCTCCTTCGTCGTGTCATCATCAATGTCTCAGATCTCGATGGTCTTCTGCGGTCCTTTGCAGATTACTTCGGCCTCTTTTTGAAGAATATCCATGATGGTCTTTTGCAAGGCTTGGCCTTTGTCGATACTCTTCTTTGAGAGCGTAATCAGCATGTCCCCAGTTTTGGTTTTGTGGATCTTTTCCACGGTTGTGCGGACCTGTTCGTCAGGGACGGCCTGCATTATACGACGCAATATTTCGGCGTACTTCTCCTTCTCGACCGGACGGATGATCAGAGCGTCAGGCCTGGTCCATTTTCGCGGTTTCTTCCGCTTAGGTTCCAGCCGGGGCTCTTTCGGTGGTTGCTTTGGGAGTTGCTCTCTAGCTAGCTTTCTCTTCTCCTTCTTAGACTGTACCTTTTCCCAGTCAGTCGTCTTCTTAGATTCGTCGACCTGCCCTGCCAGTCGTTGGGGAGGGCTTTTTTTCAAGTCCTTCTTCTTTGTGACTTTATCGGTTGGCTCTGGCGAGTTTCCGTCCTTTCTCTTTCCAGGCCTTGTGTCAGTTTCACCCTTGTCTTCAGCGACTGATTCACCATCACCTTCAGCTCCGGTGTCCATTGCTTCGTCAGTCACGACGACAGCCTGACAGGCTTTCTCCGGAGTAGCATGAGAAATGCGCTGCAATGATGAGCGCCACTCCTCATCGCTGCTTGTTGGGCATGTAGCCCGTTTCCAATCTTGTTTGTTTCCTGTGGGTTACTCATACTTTTTTGATTTACCAGCGCATCGTACGGAGTGAAGCGGGTTGCCATAATTAGGAACGGGTGTACCCTCGGAGATAGTACTCCTACCCCAGTTCCCTGAGGCCTAGCCGACACTTAGCCAGTCCCGGAATACACGGACGGACTAGACTCGCTCGGAGCGGGGAAGATTCCGATCTCTAACACTCACTGCGTACTTCCTGATCAAGGCCCGAAGTGGCTGGCTCCTGATCCACTGCTGCAACTTTCACCTCGGCAGAGCAAGCTCACATCTGCCGTGGCCTGCATCGTCGGAAACTACGATACAGGTTCCGGACACTCCCAGTGAGTTACAGCAGGAACCAATCGTCTTGCTAGGTCAGTTAGTGTGACCAACCCATTAAAGGGGAGTTTTGTCCACGGGAGCTTATTTTGTTTGGTTATTTTGCTTGGCTCCTACCCACTGTACCTCATCAACTAAGAGATTAAGTGTCATCCAAGAACAGCGAGCGTTCTCCCATCCGCTCGGGGAGACGCGCCCGGTAGCAGTATCTCTTCTGCCCCGAGTGTGTGTGTGTGTGTGTGTGTGTGTGTGTGTGTGTGTGTGTGTGTGTGTGTGTGTGTGTGTGTGTGTGTGTGTGTGACTATGTGACTCGCTTAAAACTTTTGAACGACTAAACCGATCGGAATCTACTTAACGGCGTTCTAAAGAGTTCCCTCAAACTTAGATTTTCTGTGAATTTAAACCGATTCGGACCGATAGATTTTGAGAAATTTTGAAAAATCTCAAAAAAAATAAGAAAAAAATTTTGTTTGAAAGTGGTTTTTTTGAAATAACTTTTAAACGGCTCTATCGATCAACTTCAAAAGCTTATCCGCTCTCAATCTTGAAAAACCACGTCGATCGCCACCAAGCTGGTCGAAATCGGTTGATTCGTTCGAAAGATATCGTGAACGAAAGAAAACCGAAAAAAGTGTTTTTTCGGGATTACTCCGAAATCTTTGGTTCGATCAATTAAAACCTGAAAATACCATGAGGATGATAAAACTGCGTCGAATACCGCCAATCGCGTGAAAATTTGTTGATCCATTCAAAAGTTATTGCGGTTTGAACATTCTAAAAATAGTGTTCTATGAAACTTCTATCAGACTTTTGAGCTGGGAGAGCTCAAATGCATAGAAATATTATTTCTTTGAACTCAGCGAGCTCAAAATATCACATAAATTATATTTTGAGCTCAAAAATCTAAAAAATGTCATAAGTACAATTTTAAGCGCCCAGGAATGGAATTAGCGGGAAGTTGTAGGGATGGCCTTTAGGGTGAACCGTTTTTCTAATTTTTTTGACATGCATTTATAAATAACTAGCTGTTATCCACCCACTCTGCTGGGCACTTTATAGAATTGTATTTTTAGATCTAGACTTGAAATTTAATTGGAGTATTGTTTTGACTTGCACAGATTCCAAATTCCATCGGATTGGCCTGTATCTTTTATCCATGTGATTATTCTAGCTAAAATTCATTTTAACTTTCAATTTGCAATCACTATAACATTCCTGTGGCTTTCTTCCAAAAATAAATATTATTTGATACGAAGAAAAAAATTTGAAATGAGCATTGAAAGTTTCAGTTAAAGTAATTGCAGGTCTCATGATTGTTGTTGAAATCTTTCTAGCTTAAAGTGGGACTTATTTTGCCGTTAATTAAAAGTTCCTCCGCGATATCAATTATTCATAGAAAATTATTTGTACATGGTTTTTACGAATTTTCTCATAATAAGTAGCCAAATTTTTTTTCTATATTTCAAGTATTTAGAACATGCATTGATTTTAATCTGTTACATTCCTATGATCCCGTTATAAGAACAATTTATCGATTATGTGATCAGCAAAAATAAAATGTATGTAAAATTCTTAGTCCGTTGACTAAATAGCTACATGTAATGTTAAATTTTGAAAACCTTACAATGTCTTATTTGCCGCTGCCAAAGAGACGATTGTTTTAAGAAAATATAATTATCAAGAAAGCAAAATATTTAATCCGTTGACTTTGGAGGACATCCCGGTAATTGCCTGTTTCTCTTAAGATTCTATCAAATTTTATATCTGTAGGAACTGTATTTGAAGAATATGATTTTTTTTGACAATTGTTACTTTATGTTGGAGAGGAATTTCGTAAAATCCTATTCGAGATGATTTCTATATTGTAAATAAAAGATTCCAACAAAACTTCGAGTCCATAGAAACTATTGATTGGAAATGAGAGATTTCCATTGTTAACGCCCCCGCAATCCCTTTTGGGTTTAAAATTCGAGAAAATCCATTCTCAGCTGAACTTGATATTGTACACAAAGATTCCTATCAAATTTAGAGTCTGCAGAAGTTACATTTTGGAAATTAAAATTTTAGATTTTAACACCCATCCCCGCAATCCTTATCGGAAGTAGAATTTTTTGGAATCCGCTTTAAAATGATCTTCTCATGACAAATAAAAGATTCCTACCTAATTTCGAGTTTGTAGAAGTTACAGTTTGGAAATGAAAATTTGAAATTCTAACACCGATCCCCGCAATTCCTGTCAGAAGTAGAATTTATTGAAATCCGTTTTGAGATGATCTCTACATGACAAATAAAAGATTCCTATCAAATTCACAGGTTTTAGAAACTATATTTCAGAAATTAAGATTTTTTATTGTCAACACCCACCCCCGCAATCTTTATTGGGGGTGACTCGTCGTAAAATCCACTCTTAAATTATTTCTACATCACATATAGAAGATTTTTACCAAATTTGGAGTCTAAAAGAGCTATATTTTACGAACGGAAATTTTTCATTATTAATGCCCCCGCGATCCCTTTTGGGGTTGGAATTTGATAAAATTCATTCTTAGCTGAACTTGACATCATACACGAAGATTCTCACCGAATTCGGAGTCTTTAGAAGTTACTGTTTGAAAATGAAAATTTAAGATTTTACCAGCCACTTCTGCAATTCCTATCGGAAGTAGACTTCATTGAAATCCATTTTAAAATTATCTCTAAACACCCACTCCCGTGATCATTATTGGAGTTGATTCATTGTAAAATACGTTCTTAGATCATTTTAATATCACATATAGAAGGTTTCTAATAAATTTGGAGTTTATAGTAGCTATAGCTTGGAAATTTAAAATTTTAATTGTTAACACCCACCCCCACTAACTCCTGCGAGGTGAGCTATCTTAAAATTCGTTCGTATATTATTTCTACATCTCTTACAGAAAATTCCTACCCAATTTAGAGTCTGTAAGAGCTATAGCTTGAAAATTAAAAATTTTCATTGTTAATACCCACCCCCGCAACCCTCTCTGGGGAGAGATATCGTAATATTTGTTTGTAGATTATTTCTACATCTCTTACAGAAGATCCCTACTAAATTTGGAGTCGATAGGAGCTATAGTTTAAAAACGCGAATTTTTTATTTTTAACGCCCCCGCAACCCCCCTTGTAGGTGGAATTTCGTAAAATAGATTACGATTTAAAAAAATGTATTACCTGTTGTTTACAGTGTGAGGTTAGAACTTCTAATTTTTTTTTTTTTTTTTTCACAAACACTAATATTCACTCTAAAAATAATAAATTTTGTTTATAGTTTTTTTATTTAATTTAGTTGTATAATTTTCTTGTTGTTATACGATTTAATATATTTTTTAAAACACTTTGCAATATTTATTTAACATAGAGTTAGACAGTTCAAGTACTACAGCCACGTAAAAATAAGAGAAGGTATACTTGAACACACGGCGCCATCTCGTTCAACTTTTGGGTCCTACATTTGAAATTGGGAGGTATACTTGAACAGATAAATTAAATATAAAAAAATAATTAAATCACCTTATTAACAATAGAATATTTTGCAAAATGATCTATATTTTCGATTGATTAATTTTTTTTGTTGAATGCTCAAATATTTTGGATTATTTCGCCATTTTTCTATTGTGGTGGTGAGTATCATTTTCATTCAAAAATGAATACTAATCGACACTTTGAATGATCTTGTCATTAGATATTAAATAAAATAAAATATTTAGCTTTAACATTAAAAAATATTTCTTGTATCATAAATTAAGACATCAAGTTATCTTAATATACATTAAATATTAATCTGAATTTTTTTATTGGCTGTCCAGTCTATTGCACAAATTTTTTTAACTAATTATTTATCTAATAATTTATATCTTCGCCTGTATTCCCTACAGGCATAAACGATTTTAAAATTCGTATATAAATTTGTCATTAAAGGTAAATTTGACTGAAAAAATAATTCGGACGACCCAGACCAGGAATCGAACCTGGATCTTTTGGTATCGCACCAACTGCTCTTCCCTTAAGCTATCCGAGACACTGTCCAGAATTACCATTCAGTTAATACCGTAACTCCTATTCTTTCCCGCTTCACAGCATTATTTATATTTGTAAAAATGCTTGCCGTAAGATGGACGGTGTGGCTTAATGTATATAGAATAAGCGAAAGGAAATTTAGTATAGACCGGATAGCTCAAATGGTAGAGTAGTCGACATGTCTTCGGAAGGTTCTGGGTTCGAATCCCAGTCCGAGCTATCTAATAATTTTTTCTCGCATATTCTATAAACTCACATTAAGATGATCCTCTCCACATTCCTTTCTCAATCCTTTCCTACCAATATCCTGTTACGTGAATGTGAAACGCTTCACGTAATAATTACCGTAACTCCTATTCTTTCCCGCTTCACAGCATTATTTATATTTGTAGGTCATTAAGAGGTGACTGAATGGTAATTCTGGATAGTGTCTTGAATAGCTTAAGGGAAGATCAGTTGGCGCGATACCAAAAGATCCAGGTTCGATTCCTGGTCTGGGCCGTCCGAATTATTTTTTCAGTCAAATTTACCTTTAATGACAAATTTATATACGAATTTTAAAATCGTTTATGCCTGTAGGAAATACAGGCGAAGATATTATAAATTATTAGATAAATAATTAGTTAAAAAAATTTGTGCAATAGACTGGACAGCCAATAAAAAAATTCAGATTTATAGTAATAACCAGTCTACAGAAAATATATTGTATAAAAAATTAAATATTAATGTTTACGGCCGGAGTTTTTTAATAATATAAGAATTTCTAAACTGTTCAAGTACTAGGGCCATTTTAAAAATTGTTCAAGTACTGGGTACTTTACCTTAACTTATTTTAATGAAGTATTTTTATTACTTTTAGTTTATGCATTGCTATTAACCTTAATTTTTTTGTGCTGTAGAACACAACGACTTTCGAACAATAAGATTGCTGATTCATGTAATTTATAATTTTTAACAAAAAAGGACTGATCAGTGGTTGAAAATAGAAAGCGAAGTCACCAAAAAGAAACAAGGCCCTGGGCTGTACATGGACAACCACGTACCCCTTTTTGCCGAAAGTGTTCTTCCATTCTGTGGGATCTTAAAAATCTGTATGTCACTTTCGCAATATTTCGGACTTGTAAGAGTCACGGACTAAATCAGTAAGTTATTCTTCGAGTCTTCAGTTTACAGTATTGTCTAATCTTTTTTCGCATATATTCGAGAACAGAACCCGTTAATAGATGTAATGAAGAGAGCCCGACACGTATCCGCTAAAAATGGAACATCAATATCTAATTTTACGCAATTTGATCTCAAAGATTGTCAATAAGTCATTTATTAATCAATAATTACATGATTTTCAATGTATAATTGACAGTAAATTACATTGTTCTACTGTTTATTGTTTTACTGTAGAATATAGAATTCAGAATTGGTGATTCGGCTCAAATAATATAAATGCATATAAATTGTGATAAAAGCAAAGAAATTGAAAAACAAATAAAAAGTTATTTTTTGATCAATTTTTATATAAATGGCGGGTATTCTAAACAAATTTCTACGTCTACGTTATTCAGCTCTTTATAGTTAAAATGGTTTTTTTTTGGATTCGAAAATATGGTTTCGTTATTTTTTACAGATTTTAAAAATTTGTCAATTATTCAATTCTAAGATCATATGATTTAAATCAATTATACTTCGATCAAGAATTTGCTTCATTCAAAGAAATCAAATTTGTCAAAATTATTTTCTCTTTTTAAGGTCTAAAATTTTAACGAAAAATATTTACAGGATGTAATTTTTTTAGGCCAAAAATTTTCCTTATTAATATTTAAACTTCAATTTATTCAATAAGAATTTAAGGATATCCCAAATGGGCCCCGAACAGATCCCAATCTGGCAAAAAATAGTAAAGATGATTTATTTTTACATTGGGTTTTCCCAACGCGTTCCCAAATTGATCCCATTCGGACATAACATGTTTTCATCATTCAATTGAGTTTAGGTTTTCCCAATAAGTTCCCAATTAGGCCCCAGTTGGGAAGAGCTATTGCATAATTATAAATTTTTTCTTTGGGATATCCCAAAAGGTTCCCAATCGGCTCCCGAATGGGATAGACCTATAGGGCTTTCCCCACCAAATCCCAAGCGGGCCCCAATATAAGAACTAGGACGATTTCTAGTCGGGATATTCTATCCATGAAAATACACCCAAGTCATTAACAATCGTGTTTAATAAATTTTTTTTCTCATATTTATAACTGCAATTTTTTTTGGTTTTTTGTGATTTTTTTCATTTTATAACGTTAATGAGAAAAAAAAACTTCAGATTCAAATTCAGTGGAACAAAATACATAAAAATCATACTCAATCTGAATTCAATAAATTTTTTTCATCTCGATAATTTCAATGTTTCATGATTTATTGCAATTTTTTCGGTTTTTCGCAACTTTTTCAAATTTTGACGGTTCAACGAGCTAATTAACGTTAAGATTTAGATTCAGTGAATTGAAATACATAAAAATCATACTTGATCCGGGTCCACAAAAATTTTTTTATCGTTGTGATTGCAGTTTTTTGCAATTTTTCGCCTTTTTTTAGGTTTTTTGCATTTTACTCACATCTGGGATGTGACCGGGCCAAACGGACTTTAAATTCAGATTCAGCGGGTCGAAATACATGTCCGTAGAAGAGCCCGATCAAATGCTCAAATAAATTTTTTTTTTGTGTGCCGGTGTTATCAAGGGGATCCTAGGGAAAGGGGATCTTAAGGCATCGGTATCTTTTCGGGTGCTGCAAACCTCATGTTGATCGATCAAGCTATCCCATAACCATCGTGAAAAAGCATTAGAAGACATCATCAAAATCTTCGGAATATCTTTATTAGAATCTTTAAACGTCGAGATCTAATAATTTTTAAAGAAAAGTTAAGGTTTTTCGTGTCATATGTACGAATTGTACTGTGAAAAATTGACCTTTTTTTCAAATTACCCTTTTAAAAATTAATAATTTTCAAAGGTAGAAAATTATTGATTCAGATCCGATTTGAAAAAATCGTATTTTCATCAGATCTCCATGTTTTGAGCTTCGAGGAAACCGTTCTCATTATTCTCGACTTAACGTCTGTCTCCAACTTACATACTTACCATAATGGTAATACCATTCTCCAATAGTCTAAAAAAAATTAACATATACTGTATTTATTAGAAAAACAATATTCCTTGGAGGAAAAAATGAGATCTGATTATATTGGTGTTGTTATATCCAATTACTGATCTGGTACAGTTAGATTCCCATGCATAAAATTTAATCTGATTTGATCTAACCTTTATTAGTGAATCATAGTTTAAATAGTTTTGGTTTAAATAATATTTACTCTAGTTAAAAAAGTTTTTATAGCCGAGAAGTCCGAATAAGGATCGATTTCGACAGATACTGCAAAAGATCCGACTATCAGCGAAAATACAGTGGCAATAAACAACATTGATCGTTGTAATTTATTTCTCGAAAATATATACAAAATTACTGACTGGTAAAATTGATATTCATGCTTTCAATTGATAACTTCTCCGATGTTTATTCGTGAATGATAGCATATGATGTTTCGCTTATTAAAATGATTACATAATAAGTATATGGATACAGCCTGTTAAATTTTAAAACACAACATCAATTATTGATTAAAAAAAAAAAATCTTACATAAAATCACAAGTTAGTCAAAAAAAAAAAAAAAAAAAAAAAACGCAAAATTCTACAAGTGAAGTTACTATTACACGGCTCATATTTGGGCCTTTACTCAAAATCAAGATTATGTTGATCTTGTTTTTGATCTTGCTTCGGCCTATCAGAACGAGATAAAGGCGATATTATAGATTACGATTCTAGACCAAGATCATGAGAAAAATTTTTCAATGTCTTGACAATAACCAATATAATAGAATGTAAATAACCAAATACCCGGGTAAAACAATTAACGTAATTACATATTATTATGTAAGTAAAAAATGGCTTTATAAACTGAAAAAAATTAGTAAAACGCTCGACCCTACAGGCCATTCCTGCAATTTACCGCTAATTCCAAAGTTTCGAATAGTCACCGGGCATGCAAGTCGAAAGTCCCCACTGCTGTCCCCGCAAAATAAAGCGGCTTTTTGAGCCAGAGACCTCGTAGTTGAAGCCAATGGATTGAAGACCTTGTTTAGTTTGTAACCTGTGTGGATCCAGTGGAGTACGTCGGAATTTTTCACCAAAGATAGTAAGTTAGTGTTAATTTTTCACGAGGCTTCACTTAATAAAAACGGAGCGATTAATTAATTATCTTGAAAATTTTACGTAATAAATTCTGTAATTAGGCCGTTGGGCTGGCGACTCAGTTTTATTCACAATATTTATTCAATTTGAATTTACAGATTAATTATCAAGAAGTCTATTTGGGAAATTGGTATCTGAGGAAATTATTACTGGAGACCTGCACACTGATCGAAGCCAGCGAACGCCAAGCAGCCGATCCTGCCATTTTACCGGAGTACCAGCCACCGTTGGGACCAGTAAGAATGTGAACCTCAAGTATTTGAACCAAGGTATTTTACAATTATTTTAGGCCAACTTGAATTATTTAATTAATTAAGTGGCTGGAAGAATTGTGATCAATTTTGTCCAATATTAATTGTTACCGTCTCTAGTGGTTATTTTATATTAGTTGGTTCTTATATGCGTAAATTATTCGTCAAGGTCATTTAGATAGTTTGTTACAGGCCTCATGGCTATGACAAGTTATTTTAGTTAATTTATTACTATTATATTGATAGAAAATTTAATAGTTAATTTATTACAGACCTTTTGGCTATAATAAATTATTTTAGTTACAATTTTCATGACAAAATTTGAAATAGTAAAAGTAATTGTATAATTTTGGTTAGTGTATGTCTTTCTGGAAATTTTTGTAGTTTGAAAATTAAATGAGACGTGTTAAGTTCGTAGTAGTTGAATTTAATTAGTAAATTGGGATTTGTATTGAAAAAGTGGTAGGCGTTAAATTTTGTGAATTATGAGAGTGTGGAAATCCAGGAATTTAGTTGATTAATAATTAGGAAAAATTTAGTAATTAGAAAATTTTGTGAATTAAGTTAGCGTCCGGTGGACGATTTTTATATGGAATTTAGTGAGTGCGTGTGAGTCTACACTGATAAAAATATTGACTTGACTCAAGAGCCAAACTCTTGAACCAAGAATTCCATATTGAAGGAAATTATTTTCTTGAATCAAGAGAATAAATTCGTGAAACAAGAAAATTTTCTTAGAACAAGAATAATTTCTTAGCTCAAGAATTTATTCTCTTGACTCAAGAAAATCATTTTCTTCAAAATGGTATTCTTGGTTCAAGAATTTGGCTCTTGAGTCAAGTCAATTTTTTTATCAGTGTAGGTATTCAAGGTATCCTCCTCTGTTTCCTAGACAGTCACTTAGAAAACCGTTCTATAGACGCCCGAGTCAGGGGTACAACGGGAATAAGTTAGGAACCGCTGCGTCGACGCCCGAGTCGGGGGCGCAGTTGGAAATAAGGTTTTAATTGTAGTTAAGATATTATATGGTATTCTTTCAGGTTGATGAGATAAATTATGGTATTATATGGTATTCCGTCAGGTTGATGAGGTTTAGGAAAATAAAGAGTCAAGTGATATTTAGTTTGTAAGATTTTCTGGCAAGTTGCGTGTAGGATAGCTAAGAGGTTCTCACAGTTAATAACTAAAATAATTTTAAGAGAATTGTTGTTGGGAAGTAATTTGTTAATTTTTTAATTGGCAAATTGTTAATAAATCAATTAAATGATGTTAATTTATCCCAGTGTTATTTACAGCCCTCTCAAACTTCTCATGACCTTGTCTGCCCCTTCTCATGCTTCCCCGGTTCCTGGGACACTGTATCTGAAATCCTAGTGGCGGTCTTTTCAAAGACGAAAGGAGTGACCAATTGGACAAGAGCGCAATACTCTTGTTACAATCCTCGTTCTTGCCTCCTTCATGTTTTCACCACTGGTTTTAGCGTTATAGAGTTTTGCTCTCTCGAACGCTAGTAGATCAATGGGCGCAGCTCCCGCAATGACCAATACAGCCGCTTCGAAAGCCGTGCGGTAGGCGCAGGCAACCCTGAGATCAGCTCACCGCAGCACTGCTGCCATTTTTCACCGGTAGGTCTTCTGCTTTAATATGTCTGCCCATATTTTCGCTCCATAAAGCAGTACCGAATAGACTGCTTCCAGAAGAACTCTTCTCTTCTTTGTTCTTGGTCCCGTAGTGTCGGTCATCATTCTTGCTAGGCTAGACACCGTCTTGATGGCTTTCCTGCATGCACTGTCAAGGTGTTTGCGGAAAGATAGTTTCTCGTCTATCATTACCCCTAGATAGCGCAGGGCCCTTGTTGACGTCACTGTTGTTCCTCTTATGTCCACAGCGAATGGGTTTCGGAACCATTTTTGACGTGTTAGGACGACCATCTCGGTTTTGTGCTTGGCGAGTATCAGGTGGTGTTTATCAAGCCAAGTTTCGACGGCGTCAATGGTTTCCCGAACCAGTAGTTCCTCCTCTTCGACGCTGTCTACTATTATCGTGGCCGCAACGTCGTCTGCAAAGCCCGTTAGCTCTAGTTGCTTTGGCAACGGAATTTCAAGAAGCTCGTCGTAGTCCGCGTTCCATAGGTCGGACCCCATAATTGAGCTTTGCGGCACGCCAGCCGTTATGACGTATTCTTGTGAGCCTTCCGTAGTTTCCGCTATAAGCTTTCTTTCTTCAAAGTAATTGTCGACTAGTGCCAGATTTTCTGGCTCCGCGCCGAATTTGTGCTCCAGAGTATCTAAAATATCTCCCCAATTTGCGATGTTAAAGGCGTTTTTGACGTCTAGCGTGAGGAAGAGACATACTTTTCGAGCTTTGAGGCTACCAGACCATGCTTGTGTTGCTGTCTTTATGACATTCTCGATCACTCCGACTGTCGATCAACCTTTCCGGTAAAGCCTTCAGAACGGTCGATATCGTTGCGAAGTCTTCCTTGTATGAGCTTCTCAAGCAGTTTTCCGGCAATGTCCAGCATGCAAAGTGGTCTAAACGACGAAGGTATTACGAGGCTTCCCTTACCTTTGTCTAAGAGAACCAATCTCTGCCGCTTCCAGACCGCGGGAAACGTGCCAGTTGCCAAGCATGCGTTGTAGGTGTTCAGGAGTATGTCTGGGTATTCCAAAGCTACAGTCTTGATCACCGATGCCGGGATGCCATCAGGGCCAGGTGCCCTTCCTGTTTTAAGAGATTTAGCCGCGCCTTGTAGTTCCTTGGTTGTAAAGGGTGTTGCTTCACCGTTTCTAGCGTAGTGTTTCTTCTCCCGCGGCGGATGTTTGGGGAACAGCTCTGCTACAATGCTGTCCATTAAGGCAGGAGACTTCGGCGCTTCTGGTGAAGTCTTTTCAAGTCGTTTGGCGACAATTCGATCGGCTTTATTCCAGATGTCCTTGTGGAGATCGTTACAGATTTCTTTCCACAACATCACTTTACATGCTTCGATGGCTCGGTTTAACGTCTTTTTGGCCTGCTTGTACTCGTTCGAATATAAGTCCTGATTCTAAGAGCGTTTCGCCGCTCTCGTTGTGAGGCGACGTTGCTCATGGCATCTTTTACAAAGCTCTGCTATGTCTGATGACCACCAGTACGCCGGCCTGTGAAAAGCTCGATTTTTCAGCCGCGGCATAGAGGCGTTACATGAGGTAGCAATTTTTAACTTCCCGTTAAGAAGATTGAAAATTTTCAAAAGTTAGAAAGTTATTGGTTTTACCCTGTTTTTCGAAAATCGAGTTTTCAACGGATGTTGACGTTTTGAGGTCCTAGGAAGCTTCCCCGAATGTTTCCGCGATGATGTCCGTATGTCTGTCTCCTATCTGTGTGTGTGTGTGTTTTTTTTTGTTTTAAGGGGGGGGGGTCCTTTTTACGGATTCTAGGCATAGTTGTTTGGCCTGGATATGTGGCGACTCGACGCAGTGTCATACTAAAACTCGACGCTAGCGCCCCTACCCACTAAACCCTAAACCCCTTTTCCTCTTTCCCCTAATCCCTCATGGAAACCGCCGTTAGGCATTACTTCGTGAGGGGAGGATCTAGCTACTGCTCTTTCTTTTGGTAGTGTGTGTGTGTGTGTGTGTGTGTGTGTGTGTGTGTGTGTGTGTGTGTGTGTGGCCATATGTAAACCTCTCAACTTTTGAACGGCTTGACCGATTTTATCACGGTTGACGCCATTCAAAGAGGCTTGACCAAACTTAGATTTTGAATACAATTTGGACCGATTCGAACCAGTAGATTTTGATAAATCTCGAAAAAACTACGAAAAAATTTTTTTTCAAATGTGGTTTTTTTGGAATAACTTTGAAACGACTTCACCGATCGATTCCAAAAACTAATTAGCTCTTTACATGAAAAAACCACGTCGATCGCCGCCAGCCCGGTCAAAAACAGTTGATTTTTTCGTGAGTTATCGTTGTCGAAAGAAAACCGAGAAAAGTGTTGTTTCGGAATTACTTTGAAATTCCTTGTTCAATCAATTTAAATTTAAAAATTATTTATGAGGCTTAAAAAACTGCGTCGAATTCCGCCAACCGCGTAAAAGTCGGTTCATTTATTCAAAAGTTATTGAGGTTTGAAAATTTAAAAAATTGTGTTTTATTAAACTTCTAACAGACTCTTGAGCTCAAAGAGCTCAAAATGACACGAAAATTATATTTTATTATAAGAATTAGCGGGGAGTTGCAAGGATGGCTTTTATGGTCAACGGTTGTCCTAATTTTTTTTTATATTTTAATTATTAGATTGCTAATAATAATTTTAGTTATGACTTAATTGGAAATTACTTGAATGATGCAAGTATCTCAGAAGTATAGTTAAGATTATATCATTTAATTATTGTGAATGAAAATGATCCATGCAAAAACTAACTCAATTAGAGATGAGTAGCGTTAATTATTGATGCGAGCTTGAATAAAAATAAAAATTAATATGTTTATGCATTAGAAATATATATCAAATTTACATAAAATTATTAACAATTTATATAAAGATGTATATAATTATATAGAATGATTTTTTAACAATTATATTAATAATACACCAATAAAAAAATCTGGAAAACGGTTGACCCTAAAGGCCATCCCTGCAACTTCCCGCCAATTCGTTACCTAAAATCTTAAAATTGCACTTATGACGTTTCTGAGCTCTTCGAGCTCAAAAATACAATTTGTATGTTATTTTGAGCTCTTCAAGCTCAAAGAAATAGCTTTTGTATGCTTTTGAGCTCTTCGAGATCGAAAGTCTGATGGAAGTTAAATAAAACAGTATTTTTTGAATTTTCAAACTGCAATAATTTCTAAATGAATGAATCGATTTTCACGCGGCTGGCAGTATTTCACGCAGTTTTTCAGAATCTATGACATACTTTTGAATACAAACTGATCGAACCGAAAATCTTAGAGAAATTTGAAAAATTCACTTTTTACGAATTTTTTCGACAACGATAACTCACGAACCAATCAACCAATTTTCACGTTCTTGGTAGCGATCGACGTGATTTTTTTAGCTCTAATAATCATTTTATTTCGTCAAAAACGATCAAAAAAGAAATCGTGAAGTTATGTGAAAAAAACACTTTTTTCGAAATTTTTCGTTTTCGATAACTCTCGAACGAATTAACCGATTTTGATGGGACTGGTGGCAATCGACGTGATTTTTAAGCTTAAGAGCTGAGTAGTTTTTGGAATTGATCGGTGAAGCCGTTTAGAAGTTATTCCAAAAAAACGATTTTTTAAAAATTTTATTTTTGAGATTTCTCAAAATCTAGCGAATCAAATCAATTTAAATTTTCACAAAATTTAATGGCAATGATATTATTTGGATCGCCACCTATTTTGATCCGATCGGCTGAGCCGTTCAAAAGTTATAAGAGGTTTACACACACACACACACACACACACACACACACACACACACACACACACCTCGTGTCGGGCTTGCTGGGTCCCGCATCGGCTGCCTCCCCAGGTGGTGGATAGGGGAATGCCCGGCATATCTGCACGTCA
Source organism: Cotesia glomerata (assembly GCF_020080835.1). NCBI lineage: Eukaryota > Metazoa > Arthropoda > Insecta > Hymenoptera > Braconidae > Cotesia > Cotesia glomerata. The sequence continues at coordinate 17,525,494 of NC_058164.1, forward strand.
GATGCGTCGGGTACCGAGGAAATAGAATACTCGGGGTGGACCAAAACCTAGCAAAAGATGATATGAAAATGACAGATCAATTTCAAACATCGTCTACGGTGCAGAGGGGGAATACCTCAGTGCCGAGGAGGGAAGGCGTGCAAACGGGCCTAAACTCGTCGTTATCAAGCGACCGTTTGAACAGCGGAGTAGACCCCATGGCTCTGCTGTCTAGCAATGCTAGCAAGGTTACAGGGAGTACGAAATCAGCCCAGATGGCAGAGAACGGACAGCTGAGCAACATTCCTCCAAAAAGTGGAGGACCTTTTGCTCCTGTCACTAATTAAACCTACCAAGGAAGAATCAACTCCGTACCGACCGTTACAGGCCAACAGTCACCAATGGAGTGGCTCAGCAGCAAGATCGAAGAGTTAGCCGACTTTATAAAAGACAAGAAGAATCTCCATCATGAGATCAGAAAATTGGTTACGTCTATTAGTACGGCATATAGGCTGGCCAACAAAAGACCGATGACGTCGGCGTCAACGACTCAAACATCTCCGAGTCTGAGCAAAAAGTCACAGCCACCTCTGGTCACTCCTAAGAAATTATCACAGCAGGGAGAGGGCAACAACAAGAAGAGGCCGCTGTCCACACCCAGTCCTTCCGCAGAAATTGACAACCCAGCACAGAAAAAGACAGCCCGGGATGATACTTGGACCAAAGTGACTCGGCAAAACAAGAAAAAGAAAGAACAGGAGCCAGCGGCTTAATCTGCTACAGCCCAAAACCAGCCAAACAACGGTAGCTCCAAGAAACTGAGGATGAAGAAGCCAAGAACTAAAGCTGTGCTTGTCCAACCAGCTGAAGGGCGAACATACGCTGATCTCCTCAAGGAAATCAAGGCCAAGGTAAGCCCTGTCGAGACGGGCGTAGACATAAAGTCTATTAAAAAGACGAAACACGCAGGCGTTCTCCTTGAAATGGCTCGAAAGACCGAAGACAGCAAGGCTTTTACTGATGCAGTAAAGACAGCCACTGCAAACATCGGCACAGTCAAGACGCTAACACCAACAACAACGATCAAGATCCTCGACTTGGATGAAATCTCTACCGAGAGCGAAGTCCGTAAAGCACTTAAACGTGAATTCACTGACAGCCTGGAGGTCAAACGGGTAAATTTGACAAAACCCACACCACGAGGCAATCGGGCAGCCTTCTGCGAAGTAGACGAGGCCAGTGCGATTAAGGCCCTTGACAAGGCCCGTGTAATGATCGGTTGGGTGAACTGTCATATACGCCCAGTTGCAAAAGTAACACGCTGTTTTAAATGTCTTGGTTTTGGACACCAAACACATCAGTGTGCGGGACCAGACAGAAGCAAGTGCTGCTACAAATGTGGTGGAGAAAACCACAAGGCCGTAAACTGCACGGAGACGCTAAAATGCTTCCTTTGTGCTCCGGACAAAAATGCCCAGGATGGTCTATGCTATATTTCTGGCACTGGAGCTTGCAAGGCATTCCGCACAGCACTTGTAGAAGCCAAGAGAGGGCAGAAATGACACGCATACTACAAGGCAACCTGAATAGGTGCGCCTTGGCGCAAAACCTGCTGCGCCAGCGTGTCTTTGAAGATAAAATCGACGTCTGCTTTATCTGCGAGCAATATCTAAACATCGAAGGTAAAACATGGTTCGCAGACGAAGCTGGCATGGCAGCAATTTGGATTGTGAACACAAAGAACGTTACCGTCAACAACAGCGGATGTGGAGCAGGTTTTGTCTGGATTCAAACCCCCATAACCTACTTCATGAGCGTATATCTCTCACCTAACGAAGGGATTAGTGTGTTCCGACAGAAACTGGCGAATATAGAAAATGCGGTCACTAAATTCGACGGCGAAGTCATCGTAGCCGGAGACTTCAACGTTAAATCGGCTGAGTGGGGCGCTGCTTTCTCCAACACCAGAGGTAACGAGGTCAATGACGTCGTGGCTAGACTCGACTTTATAGTGCTGAACACCGGGAGCACCACGACCTTTAGAAGACCAGGGTACCAAGAATCCATCCTCGACATCTCGTTGGCGACTCCAAGGACTGCCAACATGATCGAAGACTGGACTGTATCCGAAGAATACAACGGTAGTGATCACCAGTTCGTGACATTCAACGTTGGATTGGCATCTGCTTCGGTTCCACAACGAGATATTTCTAAGCGGAAGTGGAATGCCAAGAGGCTTGATCTAGAGGCATTGCAAGCTTCACTTGCACGAAGCTGGTCTATTCTTCAGAACAACCCGACTCCGGATACCTGCAGCGAAACGGAAAAGGTAGTGCTAAATACGATCAAGGAAATTGCTGCCGCATGTGACGCCTCTTAGCCGCGGCTGAAAAATCAGACATTCCCTAGGCCAGCGTTCTGGTGGTCAACAGACATAGCAGAACTCCGGAAAAAATGCCACAGACTACGTCGGCTAGCAACGAGAGCTGCAAAACGCTCCCCCAATCAAAATCTACATTTGAGCGAGTATAAGCAGGCCAAAAAGAACCTAAACTGGGCAATCGAAGCAAGCAAAGCGAAACTGTGGCAAGTGATCTGTAACGACCTTGATAAAGATATCTGGAATAAAGCCTATCGAATTGTCGCCAAACGACTTGAAAAGACTTCACCAGAAGCGCCGAAGTCTCCTGCCTTAATGGACAGCATTGTAGCGGAGCTGTTCCCCAAACATCTGCCGCGGGAGAAGAAACACTACGCTAGAAACGGCGAAGCAACACCCTTTACAACCAAGGAACTACAAGGCACGGCTCAATCTCTCAAAACAGGAAGGGCACCTGGCCCTGATGGCATCCCGGCATCGGTGATCAAGACTGTAGCTTTGGAATACCCAGACATACTCCTGAACACCTACAACGCATGCTTGGCAACTGGCACGGTTCCCGCGGTCTGGAAGCGGCAGAGATTGGTTCTACTCGATAAAGGCAAAGGTGGCCCTATAACACCCTTGTCGTTCAGACCACTTTGTATGCTGGACATTGCTGGGAAATTGCTTGAAAAGCTTATACAGGGAAGACTACGAAACGACATCGATCGTGCTGGAGGCTTTGCCGCAAACCAACATGGCTTTCGGAAAGGACGTTCAACAGTCGGCGCGATCCAGACAGTCGTAGGGACAGCGAGAGAAGCATGGACTGGTAGCCTCAAAGCTCGTAAAGTATGCATTCTCCTCACGCTAGATGTCAAAAACGCATTTAACAGCGCAAATTGGGGAGATATCCTAGACGCTCTGGAACACAAATTTGACGCAAAGCCAGAGAATTTGGCACTAATCGACAACTACCTTGAAGAAAGAAAGCTAATAGCGGAAACTACAGAAGGACCACAAGAATACGCCATAACGGCTGGCGTGCCGCAAGGCTCAATAATGGGGCCTGATTTATGGAACGCCGACTATGACGAGCTTCTTAAGATTCTGTTACCAAAGCAAGTAGAGCTAACGGGCTTTGCAGACGACGTCGCGGCCACGATAATAGTAGACAGCGTAGAGGAGGCCGAACTATCAGTTCGGGAAACCATTGATGCCGTCGAGACTTGGCTCGATAAACACCACCTGAAACTCGCCAAGCACAAAACCGAGATGGTCGTTCTGACTCGTCAAAAATGGTTCCCAAAACCATTCGCTGTGGACATGGGAGGAACAACACTAACGTCAACAAGGGCCCTGCGCTATCTGGGGGTAATGATAGACGAGAAACTATCTTTTCGCGAACACCTCGATAATGCATGCCAGAAAGCCAGCAAGACGGTGCCTAGCCTAGCAAGAATTATGACCAACACCATGGGACCAAGAACAAAAAAGAAAAGAGTTCTTCTAGAAGCAGTCCACTCGGTACTGCTTTATGGAGCTGAGATATGGGCAGACATACTAAAGCAGAAGAACTACCGGCGAAAGATAGCAGCATACCTAGTCCTGGCACCAACACCAAGTCCTGGCATACGTAAATGTATTTTACCTCCTCTATGAGAAAAAAAAAAAAAAAAAACACACACACACACGCACACACACACACACACACATACATACATCCGCACGGACACCATCGCGGGAATAGTCAGGACAGCTTCCTGTGACCTTAAAACGTCGAGATCTGATGAAAACTCGATTTTCGCAAAACGGGGTAAAACCAATAATTTCCCGATTTTTGAAAGTTTTCAATTTTCTTAGCGGGAAGTTAAAAATTGTATAAAATTTTATATAACAACACAGAATTATATATCGATATGTATTGTAACAGATTGGTTTCTGCTCAATTGGCCCCTTAATTAAATTTAAATAAAATAATAAAACAACAAAATTGAAAGCTAAATTAATGAACAAAAAGGGCACCACCAGGTTATTATCACGGTTCCTGAAACCGGTTCCAGAGCCGAGAGCTTATCTTACAGGGTAGAGAGAGAGTGGAGGAAGGTGCTCTGAAATGAATAAACTTTTAATTAACAATATCCAGGATTTATTAATAACAACAATATTTAACAAGTTGCGCACACTCACTCTCACACTATAATAACTTAAGACTACAGACTCACTGACGACTGACCAAACTAAACTTAACTAAGTAGCCAGCGAAGCACCTCGCAAAGAGGCTGTCGTATGCGAGGGGACGCTGTTAAACACCTAACTCGCTAAACCCTTAACTAAGTAGCCAGCGAATCACCTCGCACAGAAACTGTCGCATGCGAGGGGACGCTGTTAATACACATACTCTCATAACCCACACGTCTATACACACTAGGGTGGTCGTTAAAAATTAAATTTTTTCCGACGCCCAAAAAAATCCTTCCTTTTGATAACAAACTACGGGAAAAATTTTGCTTTTTGATTTTAAAGAAAAATAACACGTGCCTCCGGTCAATTGAAGTTCTTTTTTCGATAAAATCATAGTTTTTTTAAATATTTGTCACAGTATTTGAATTTGGACAAAAAATCATCAAAACAGGCTTGTAGGAAATTAAATTTTCTACAAAAGAGTTTCTTTCGGTTTTAGATAAAGTTCATATCCATCGAGATAATCTTATTAGTAACTTATAAACTCTATTAAGTCAGTTGTTTTAGCACTAAAAACTTTATTTTTCTGAAAACATAAACAATTTTTTCTTGTATATTCTATAAACTCACAGTAAGAAGGTCCTTTCCAATTCCTATCTCAATACCTTCCTCCCAATTATCCTGTTACGTGAATGTGGAACGCTTAACGTAATAATTACCGTAACTCCCATTCTTTCCAGCTTCAGAGCATTATTTAATTTTAAAAATGTGGAACGTAAGATGGACGATGTGGCTTAATGTATATAGAATAAGCAATAAATATAGTTTAAAAAAACTAAAGAACACGCTTTTATAAATAATATCGAACTAAAAAGTGGAAAATAATTTTAAAAATAAACTCAAAAAAGTAGTGTATAAAAAATACTAGCAGAACTGAGAGAAAAGCGTGGGGCGCCTTGTGCCATAATTTTCATATATCGAGCGCCCCACGCTTTTCTCTCAGTTCTGCTAGTATTTTTTATATACTACTTTTTTGAGTTTTTTAAAATTATTTTCCACTTTTTATTTTCCACTTTTTAGTTCGATATTATTTATAAAAGCGTGTTCTTTAGTTTTTTTAAACTATATTTATTTTTAACTTTTTAGTTCAAAATATTCTTTAAAAGCGTGTTTTTTTAGTTTTTTTAAACTATATTTATTAATAAATAGTAGCTTTAGCTATCTACAGTATGTACGTTTCGGACGAAACATCACCGTATGTAATCTATGGCCAATATATGGCATGACTCATCGTTATGAACTCGATTGTATTCCATATTTTCTCTCAAGTGCGACATCTACCACACTCGTCTTCATATGAATGTCCCAAACCTCACGCTCATATCGCAACAGCACGACTGTCAGAATATTGACTATTTATCTCATACGTAGCATAAATAAACTATATCTTTTTCTTATTTTCTAAGTTCTAGCCGCAATACGTATTGTCTTAATTCAAACGTATTGCTTTGTGGACTTGAGAGGGGAAAAAAAATTTTTTTTTTCTAAGTTCTAGCCGCAATACGTATTGTCATAATTCAAATGTATTGCTTTGTGGACTTGGAAAAAAATTTTTTTTTTCCAAGTCCTAGTCGCAATACGTATTGTCTTAATTCAAACGTATTGCTTTGTGGACTTAAAAAAAAATTTTTTTTTTCTATAAATTCACTATACACGACTCTGTCAACTTACAAACCATTGGGTAGGTTTGGAAAAATTACTACGGGTAAATTCTCGATTCCATAGTATATTATATTCATCTTTTGTTACGGCATCTGCAATTATTTAGGTTCTGGATTTCTGAATCAATTTTTATGAATTATTTCTTAGTCGTTCCATTTCATCTAATGCTTCGCTGTTACATAGGGTTTTACCCGTCAACTTGGAGCAATCAAGGTCCTCAATTCGAATCCCGTCCAAAGATCTGCATCGGCTGAGTGCTACGTATGCTTGTCCCGCAGCAAACAGCCGAGAGCCCAGATAAATGACTGTATGATCAACTGTACAGCCTTGCATCTTATGAACGGTCGATGCCCAACTCAGGATTAGCGGTAACATTCGTCTCTCAGCAGTTCCATAGCTGTACTTTGCTGGAAATTGTATTGATATTGGCTTAATTACGTGGACACCATCTGAACCGAAATCAATACGGACTGACGGGATGTCTTCCGCGTATACTTGGTCCCTGCGAAAATTAGGCCATATAATTTCGGTAATGAAGCCCATGTTGCCATTCACTAAACCCTTTGACACATCAATGTTCGACCTTAACATCACTTTAGCTCCTACAAATATTTTCAATACTTTAGGAAGACCTCCTGTTTTATTGATATCATTAGGTATAACAGAGTCTAAACTTGTATCACCTAAATTTCGTGTAGCATCGATGAGTTGGTCTTGTGCATTAATTGTATAAATCGTAGTCCCTTTATCCTCAAAACTCTGGAGAACTTTTTCGTTGTGTCTAGCAACTTGGTCATTTGTTGGATATATTCTCAAAGCTCTCTCGATCGAAAATTCATCAGTAGCATCTGTTGACACTTTACTTAAAAGAACTTCCATATGCTTAGATGTTAATTCTCCAACTCTTAGGGCGTTAAGCACATCTATAAACGTTGTGTCTCCTTGTTGGCGCATATTTTGTTTGAGTTTAACCAGGCGGAATAGCCGCCATAAATGTGTAGCAGGTTTCATGTGCTCTGGTTGTTGTAATACTTGATGTCCTCGGACAGGTGGTAACTGCATTAGATCACCAAAGAGTAAAACATTTATGCCTCCAAAACAAGCGTCCCGGCTTTTTAGTTGACGCAAACGAGAGTCGATCATGCACAGCATCTCATAAGGTACCATAGAAATTTCATCTATGAACAAGAACTCAACATTTTGCCATAATAGGCGCATCCCTCTCAAGTAATTACCAGTTAGAAGCGGCATGCTTACAATAACTCCATCTTTTTGTACTGGTAGTTTTAGCAGACGATGTAGTGTAGTTCCACCGACCAACCGTGCTGCAACTCCAGTGAGAGCACCAATTTTTACAACCGATTTTCCATAACATCGGTTAACTTGGTTTTTCAAAAGATTAAAAAGAAAAGTTTTTCCGGTGCCTGCTCCACCAGTTACAAAAATTTTCTCTCGCCTAGTGTCACCGTTAAGCTGATTTTTGATACTCTCTGTAATGGCGACGAACAATTGTTTTTGATCAATATTCATAGCCTGCTGTGCTCTCTGGAATTGTTCATTGCTCATTTCTATCTCTGGTATTTCTTCTTCCTCAGCTTCAGGGTCGATAATCTCTGGCTGCTCTAAAATTTCAAACGCACGTATTTGATTGAATGCGTTTTCAAGCTGTTGATCTCGTTCTCGAAATTGGCGCATATGACTACTCATTTCCTTCAAACGATCCTCTCGGTTTAAGAAGGCCTCTTTGGAATTATTAAAACCTTCCAGTAGTTCAGTTTCCGAACGGTAAGGCATGTATTGAATAAGTAAACTGTAGAAAAAGTTTTCTGGATCTGATGCCGCTATAAAGTATGGTACCCTCACAACTGCGGGAACATTCCTCACAACCATTTTGCTCTTATCCAACAACGTGATAAATTGGCGACGTGTGTTTGGATGTTCCTCATACGCATCATGATCAATACTTTCTTCAGTCTCGCTTACTTTTTTCGGATAGAATGGTTCAAACAACATTGCAAATTCTGTAAGGCTCATGTTCGGAAAATCATAGTCAGGATGTTGTAGCGGACGTTTTTCATATCTTTCAAAGATATTGCTATAATAGCCAGTTGCATATCCGCTTTTGTCGAATTGCAACACCCTGTAACGCTGTTCTGGCTTTCTCGTGTTGAGAAAAATGCAGCTTCGCGAGCTGTCTCGTAATGGAATATGACAAAGCCGATACGCACATTCTGCAGCCGATACTTGTCATTCATGAAGAATCTTCATACATATCTTGAACAGTTTACGGGAAATATCTGTCTCTTCACGTCGAATTTGCTGTATTGCTTGCGCAATTCCAGAATCTACACCTTCAGGTTCTGCTTTCGATAGGTACTTTGCTATGTAGTACGCTATCGCTTCATTTGACCCACACGGCTGAATATCCATATTGCCGGTCCACAATCTTAATAAATCTGGATGGTAGTTATTTACCCACGCATCTTCCTTTCGACGCTTAAGTAAACAAATTCTTCCTCCGTTACGAAGAAAATCCTCAGATGAATGAGACACAATCCGTGTTTCGTTACATACTTGACGTGGAAAGTTAAATCGGCATCTTACGGAAGTATTATTTTTTGTACAAGTATGTGTATGCCGATGAATTTGACATTTCAGAACTAGATCATGGAGCTCTAGATCTTCTTCTTCTGTAGGCATTCTACAGCAACAGTTACGATCGAGAAGAAGTTTCCCTTCTTCTGAATCAAACTCTGGATGATTTTCAATCCAGATCACCATATGAAGGTGAGGACTGCCCCGATTCTGGAATTCGATACGCCACCAATGGTCTTTTACTTTGCCACCAAATACATCATCATTGTTTTTGATAAATTTCATTAGAGCATTTACTCTAATCATGAAATGTCGACTCAAAATTACTGGGTACTTTTCGATAAGTCTTTGAGTCTCATAAATATCAAGCGTATTAGGATCAACATCAGGTCTACCATCAGCTATCAACAAAGCTTTTCGTTGATCTAACCAATTAAGATCATTTGAGCTAAATGTTACAAAATATGTTGGAGCTCCTAGACATCTAATTTGAGCTAAGAGTTCGTTTAAAGCTGACCTCCAATAAGCTGCAGAACCTCTTACATTTTTCACATACAGATGGACATCTTCGACTGCTCCTTCTTTGTTAACAATTTTCTTAGCACATGCTGATATAGTGCTTGTGATACGATAAAATTCAAAGAAGGATAAAGCATAAAATAGATAATCGTTGCGTTGAAATCTTGTATCACTTCCCAAAATTCTAAATTGAAAGTAGTCTAACGCAGTAATATTTACGGGCCTTTGCTCTTTGAAACCATTCTTTCCATAAGGAAACAAGAAAAACCAAGCAAATTCTTCTGCTTTTAGTTCATGTCCCACATTGACGATATTGTCTTTTGTTTTACGGGTGATCTCGTTGAGATTTTGTGAAACGTGTAGTTCATCTTCTACATTGGGTTGCATTACATCGATCGATGCCATTACTGATGTCTGCAGAGGAATTGTTAGATCAGTTATATCCGGTTGGCAAGTGATCGTTTCAGATGCTGACGGTAACTTCGCAATACTCTGTTGTGTTTCTGATTCCTCAGGACCATCATCTATATCAAAGACCTCAACGTCAATATAATCAAGAGTGTATTGGACATTTCTGCTACCTGTTGCACGTTTACAGATCCTTACCAACTCTTTTCAATTGTCGCATTCGATGATGCAAGCTTTTCCCATATTGTCATTCGCTCTAGATCCCTTTGGGCCACAAGCGTGTGAGTTGGTGAAGTAATATTTACCATCGGAGTGCATCACTCCGAACGATTGCCCACCTGTTATCAGTATGCCAGCACTATGTCCCTCAAACAGGTATTCCAGACCTTGATGAAGGGTGCGGCCAAAGTCTGCGCTATTATACTTATCACACAAGCTTCCATATATGTTTGGTTTATCCAAGAAAGTAATCTGAAATTTTTTGTCAAATACCATCAAATCGTCTTTGATCACACTGAAATTTCGCACAAGTAAGTAGCCATCAGCTTCAATAGGATATGCAGATAAACGTAACTCCGTTCGAGATCTTACTTCACTGTAGATTCGATCACCTGTTAACATGTTCAGATTAAGGGTGTTTGTCGACCAGCATTGTGGTATAAGAACACTAGCCCTTAAGATGTTTGACAATGCCATTGCACAGCATTGTACACCTGCATATCCTGATGTGAATATGGTATCGTTTCCTTGATGCCATGAAGCGCGTACAATTCTCGCAGACTCGTTGATGCTTATGTAAGCACTAGCCACCTCAGGAGGTTCTTCTCTAGTCTCCACAGCAACTTCTGGCGGTGTTTCTTCTGCTCTTACGATATCATCGTCATTCATCACAACGTTATGATCAATAGTGACGTCTTTATAAAGTGGATTATTTGCGATTAACCAATTGAGGGCATCATATACTTTATTTCTCGATACTGAAAACTGTCGTGTTATGTTAATATTTTCAAGATGCTCAGTAATGACAACTATTCCAGCATCACTTGTAGATCTTGGTAACATCTTTGGAAGAGTTTCAGTAACTTCGAAAACATCCTGAGCGAACGGTACTGCTTGACCTCGAAAACTATATTGACCAAATACACCACTAAGTTTTATAATTTTAACAAATGGTATAATGCGTGAAATAAGCCTCTGCTCGGCTTGTGATAACTCAGCAATCACTTCTGGAATAGAGCCTGGGTCCAGATTATTCCAATAAGCTTTAGATGGTGCAAAATTTTTCTTTGAAGTCAAATGGACCTTACAACGATTACAAACTGTCAAGCAATTCTTTTGTTTTAGTTCGTCAGGCAGGTATCGAGCCACTTTGGTATCTACAGTCCACTTAGAAATTTGATGTTGATAGCACCGTTTAGTGCAAATTTCACAAGTCTTATCACAAAATGTATTAATAGATTGCTTAAAGCCCGTCAGACTTGCTCTACTTAATCTCCTTGACTCAGCATTTCGGTGCTGCATTTGCTGCAAACGAGCATCTCTAGTTTGGTCAGATTCTGAGGCTCGGATTTCAGTTGTGCGCTGACGCACTTGCTGCAAACGAGCTTCTCTAGTTTGATCAGATTCTGAGGCTCTGACTTCGGCTGCATGTTGACGCATTTGCTGCAAACGAGTCGCTTTGGCTTGTTTAGATTCTGAGGCTTGAGTTTCAGTTGTGTGCTGACGCACTTGCTGCAAACGAGCTTCTCTAGTTTGATCAGATTCTGAGGCTCTGACTTTGGCTGCATGTTGACGCATTCGCTGCAAACGAGTCTCTTTGGCTTGTTTAGATTCTGAGGCTCTGACTTTGGCTGCATGTTGACGCATTTGCTGCAAACGAGTCTCTTTGGCTTGTTTAGATTCTGAGGCCCGAGTTTTAGTTGTGTGCTGACGCACTTGCTGCAAACGAGCTTCTCTAGTTTGATCAGATTCTGAGACTCTGACTTCGGCTGCATGCTGACGCATTTGTCGCAAACGAGCTTCTCTAGCCCCCTTTGATTGCTTGGCTCTATAATTTTTCATATAGAGCCTTCTTTTCTCTTTTCTCTTTTCTGATTCCTCGATTGAGAATCCCGCAACGCTTTTAACAGACTTTGATTTTCTTGTCTTTGTTGTTGTCTTATCAGACAACTTATTTCTTGTAACAGTATACTCTTCAGTAGCCAAGTTGCCCACTACTAGAGAGCTGCAGTCGCTTGATGACGACGCCTGCGAGCCTGCTTTCTCACTCTGACCAAACGCCGATACTGGGACTCCGAATCCCTGCATCGTAAAATACTCACTTGTACCTGCCATGACGGCATATATATTATTAACCCAGGGTCTTTGCCAGATACTTCTGTTGCCCGCCGTCACCACGTGGAGGTGCCCTGGTTACAAGCACAAGCTACGAAATGTTAATATGTGCATCATGACAGTTGTGTACATCTGAGAACTAGCGGATCTCTCTGGGTGCCAAAATCAAGTATCCGCTAAGAGTCGCTTGACCCTTTACTGCAGTCGAGTCATAACGCTTTCCCATAGATAAAGCCAACGCAACATTAGTATACATCATAACTCATGATATTTGTGTATATCTGTGAACTAGCGGATCTCTCTGGGTGCCAAAATCAAGTATCCGCTAAGAGTCGCTTGACCCTTTACTGCAGTCGAGTCATAACGCTTTCCCATAGATAAAGCCAACGCAATATTAGTATACATCATAAATCATGATATTTGTGTATATCTGTGAAGTAGCGGATCTCTCTGGGTCATCAGAGGATTCCGGGTTGATGTACGGGTTTATCTGTGCCATTCCCGATGAAAACCTACGGAGGAAAACACCTGGTTTCGAGATATAACTTCGCGATGGTCATCAGAGGATTCCGGGTTGATGTACGGGTTTATCTGTGCCATTTCCGATGAAAACCTACGGAGGAAAACACCTGGTTTCGAGATATAACTTCGGGATGGTCATCAGAGGATTCCGGGTTAATGTACGGGTTTATCTGTGCCATTCCCGATGAAAACCTACGGAGGAAAACACCTGGTTTCGAGATATAACTTCGGGATGGTCATCAGAGGATGACTAGGAAGGTCATCACCTTTGTTCTAGGTTGATAATAATCAAAATTTAAATAATATCATTATGGTAGTCTCTTTATGCGAAGGAGAGTTACATACAAACATACATACAAACATACAAACATACAGGTGAGGTTAATATAAAAGCGTGTTAAAAGGAAATTTGGTATAGACCGGGTAACTCAAATGGTAAAGTAGCTGACATGTCTTCGGAAGGTTCTGGGTTCGAATCCCAGTCCGAGCTATCCAAATTTTTTCTTGCATATTCTATAAGCTCTTATTAAAAAGGTTCTTTCCAATTCTTTCTCAATCCTTTCCTCTGAACTATCCTGTTACGTAAACGTGGAACGCTTAACGTTATAATTACCGTAACTTCTATTCTTTCCCGCTTCACAGCATTATTTATATTTGTAAAAATGCTTGCCGTAAGATGGACGGTGTGGCTTAATGTATATAGAATAAGCGAATGGAAATTTAGTATAGACCGGATAGCTCAAATGGTAGAGTAGCCGACATGTCTTCGGAAGGTTCTGAGTTCGAATCCCAGTCCGAGCTATCTAATAATTTTTTCTCGCATATTCTATAAACTCACATTAAGATTATCCTCTCTACATTCCTTTCTCAATCCTTTCCTACCAATATCCTGTTACGTGAATGTGGAACGCTTCACGTAATAATTACCGTAACTCCTATTCTTTCCCGCTTCACAGCATTATTTATATTTGTAAAAATGCTTGCCGTAAGATGGACGGTGTGGCTTAATGTACACACACACTGAATTTACTTTATTTTTATTAATTACTAAAATTCTTAACAAAATTTAATTCAGGAAAAATATGATAAATTCATTTCTCGACTTAAAACATCAGTCATTAGCTAGCAACTAAATTACAAAAATTATTTTCACGACTAATAATTCAATTCCAAAAAATCCGAACTAAAATCTGACGCATAAATTTATTCAAAATCAATCATAAATTTAATACTCAGCATTGAAATAAATTCTTAAGAATATTCGACATAAATTTAACTAAATATTCCCGGACTTAATATCCACGCTGTTAAATAAATTCTAAAGAATTTTATCAAAATGATGAAATAAAATTACCAAAAATAAATTCCAGAACGTAAGTTCAATATATAAAATAATCACGTAGAATTTTTCAGTTAAATAAATAAATATATAATAATTTATCGCAGTGTGAAAATTAATTGCCAAAAGTATATCTACGGGTAAATCAGTCTTAAATGCGCTAAAATCACAGTAAATGAATTCTCAATAAATAATATAATGTTAATAAATAATAATCTTGCAATAAATAATACTAATAATAATAATTCAATTGTTCATAGTAAATTATCGAGTAAAATAATCGACAAGAATTTGCGCGCTCAAAATGGACGCCAATATTCGTTAGTGCGTAGTAACTAACCTCGGGTCCGGATTAACTGCGTTGTAAAATTTAACCGACGCTCGACTAGGATTCGTGAGAAGACAATGGAAATTTTAGTAAAAATTTTTACCTTCGGTTTTTATTTTATTAAATTGATCAATAAAATATGTACAATTAAAACCGTATGACCAAGATTTTACTTTTTGTATTTGAGTATTTTGGTTTATTTTTATTAATTACTTAAAAATTAATAGAAACAATTATTATGATTATTGCGGTGATTATTATTTAATTATTGTATTTATTTAGTTAATAATATTATGTTATTGTTACCGAAGGTTTGATGAAATTATAAATTTAAGAGTGTGAGGAATTATTTTGAAGCCAAGCAGAATTTAGCGAGCAAAAGAAATCAATTGTAAAAGAAATTAAAAGACTGGAGAAATTATTCTAAGTCCCAAGCCAATTTAGTATAGGAAAGCAACGAATGGATAGAAAATGAAAGAAATGACGATTAATATTTTGTGAGAAATAATTTAGGTAAGTGAAAATTTTATGTCCCGAGCAAGTTTTAGTATGGGAAATCGACGAATGAATATATAATGAAAGAAATTACGATTAAAATAATAAATGAATTTGTTAGAATTTGTCTTTAAGAATAAAAACTTAGAAATTTTCGACGATTGTTGAGCTTGCCCGAGCCTCGACAGAGGGCGAAGATTTCTCGTTTGTAAAGTTATATCAAAAATATGTTAAGTTCCGTTTTGAAAATAAATTTGACTAGCAATTCTTTCTCGGGAGAATTACTCGGTTGAATACTCTTCACCAAGTAATTCTAGAGGATGATACTCTACCTGGAGTCTGACCAAGATCCAGGTAAGTATCGGGGGCCGACCGGATGAAAGTACAACTCCCCGTGCCAAGGCCTTCAGCCGAGTAGGTAGTATCATAAGCCGTGTAGGTAGGAGCGAGGAGGAAACTCTCCACTTGCTCTCAGGGTAGAGTTTAGGACTCTCAGGGATGACGGCTAGTCACCCGGGGGGGGGGGCGTTATTGGGAAACTAGTTAGTGTTTTGTAGACCGCGTTTTTTAGTTTGAACCGTGAATACCGTCGTGTATGTTTGGATAGAATATTCTATTGCATTAGTGTATATTGCTTATATTGTTTAGATTGTTTATTGATTTTGAACCGCGTTAATGATTTTGAACCGCGAATATGTGTGAAAAGAGTGTTCTAATGTGTTGTTTATATTGTTTAATTTGTTTATATTGTTTATATCATTTATTAACATGATCATGCCAATAAAAAGGTTTTCTTTTTCTTTGATTTATTTAAAATGAAGCGTTTTGTTTATATTTTGTTTTTTATGATGCAATCCCCGTTTAAGACCCTGGACTCTGGCGAGCAAATTTCGAGCCGGAGATTAATTAGATATACTATTAGAAAACGTGGACGTTACAACTGATTTTCAGATGTTCAAAATATGATAAATAATCGAGTAAATTATTATTTTATCAAATAAACTCTCACGAAAAGTTACACCACAAGGTCTCTGAGTGACACTCAGGTAATAATCCCCTTGAGGACCACTCAGCACTGACTAACGAACAAATGAATTTAAATAATTATTGAATTATTACCAATTAATAATTAATGAACAATTGATCAGAGGAGAAGTAAGCCGAGTATAAACCCCGCGATCCACTCCTAGCCCACAGAATAATTATTGATACCTTGTTGAATATACGACGATCTAACTCACCACTTCAGGTCGAAATCTTCGATGTTATTGGCTTCTGTCGATACAGATACACCACTTTTCCCTTTTGCAATGCATGGTTCCTATAGAATAACCCCCAAACTACCCCCTCCTACTCTCTCTTTAGGCCCGAAGATCGAGACGCGCCAGTGCTGCGTCGTAATATTATCGATATCTGGTGATATATCGACTCAGGGTAATTTTATCCTGTTACAGTATACAAGCGAAATACCACTGACTGAGTGACTTATCATGAAAACTCTAAAACTATACACCCGATCGACTTGAAATTTAGCATAGTTCAATCTATCGATAGATCGCAATCGTGACGTAGATGCAAATTTCATAAAATTTGATGAAAATCATAAAGTTCCATAAAATTATATAATCTTATAAAAGTTCTTATAAGAAGCTCGCTACTGATACCTGTGGAACTGGATAGAGACTATGGATTTATACAAATTTTCATGAAAATTTATTGAACTTTATGAGACTATGTAAGTAAAGTAGAATTTGAAAGAAGTATATAAAATTGTAACAAGTAACTAGAAATAGTACTTTTATTAAATTTCACAAAATTATATGAATTTTTGGAAAATTTCAGATCTCTTATGCAATCGTTTTTTCTATTGTAATATTATATAATACCTACCCCTTTATGTACGTGCCCATGATCAGCGAGTAAGGTTACTAGATGAATAACTATAGTAAAGAGTAGTGATAACAATTAGAATCTAATAAATATAAAAATAATTACCAGAGAAATTTCACTGAGTGGGCGTGGGTCTAGATTTACCGGGCACGCGGTGTATGCACTGAGAAAAAAGTATTTTGCTACTAAGGATATTTTTTTTGATAATCAGAATACTTGGTATTGTGCTACTAAGAATACGTGGTATTTTGATTATCACAATAAGTATACTGATTTTCACAATACCTAGGTATACTGATTATCAGTATACCAATGTTACAGACTATTAGATGTTTATAACCTCACTTTACTGGCACAAATCAATTGACTTATAAAGCTAACAAAACAAATTAAAATTAAAATTAAAAGTGTAATAATAAATTTTTTTCAAGCTAATATAATAAATATTAGTTGAATTCTATTTTTACCAGTGCATAAATCAAATAAACTAACTGTAGGTTTTAAAACGTCGATGGCAGCGACAGCGCATATATTATAGTTTACTACGTAGAGTATAGGTCTTGAACTGACTTATATTCTGATAATCACAATACTTGGTATTTTGATTATCAAGCCGACCCGACACGAGGCTTCTGGCGTGAAACTCCGGGATTTTAGACCACCCCGTTACAATTAAAATCACAGAAATTCCACTAAATCTAGTGAAATTCCATAGAATTAATAAAAAAGGAAGATGATAATCTTGATATTAGTATTGTGAACTTAAACTTATAGATTTTGGCTCGATAAAACTTTTCTTCCAGTATGAATGTGAATTAATATATTTTATAATTAAAGAATATATCATAGACAGTACTGAATATTTTGTTCATTCGTAAAAACAAAAAAAAAGGTACAATCAAGCGTGGTCAGACATAAACAAGCATGGTCATGCATGATGATGTTTGAATCAGTTTATAACACCAGACATGATCATTTCTGTTCATTGTGACATATACATGAACCAATAATTAGTTCTGATCAAAGCTGGAGATTTTTATCTCCCAGGCTGGATCAGACATGAATAGGCATGGTCATGCACGCTAAGGCCTGAAGTATTTAATTCTTCAGACATGATGATCATGCATGAATAGGCATGGTCATATCTGACATCAGGTATGAACAGGTGTCATTTTTAAATCGTTTTAAATAATTTTTTCATTCCTCAGATGAAACTATTCTGATACTGACTAATATAATCGGTGTTTACGCACTCAATTATTACTTCCTCCGATATTGATTTATTGATCATAATACACAATATATAATTTTATTTAAAAAAACGTATGGAAATGAGTCTTCATTAATATTGTGTTTCACGGATATACTTAAATATTGCGCAAGTAATGGTGGCAAGTCCAAAAATTCATCAGTTATATATAATTTACATTTTAGAAAGCACGAAGTTTAGAGCAGTTCAAAGAGCTTGGAAAAGTACCATTGTTGTATTTGTTAGGTCGAGGAGCTCAAAACTTCATAATAAGCGAAATTTCAAGTGTTAAAAGCTTGAAAATAGTGGAGGTGGCCTGCAAGGTCAATCGTTTTCCAGATTTTTTAATATTTTAATTGGTCAATTAAAGCGCAACAAATTTCTAAGATAACTATTATTTTTATATGATGTTCCGAAGCAATTGGACGGGCCAAAAAATAATTTTTTCTTCTATTACTTTTTTCCGCTGTTTAATTACAACATATATTAAACCGACGCTATGCCTACATAGTTCAGAATTCACATAAAGTGCTGTGTATCACAACGAATGAAACAGACTTAGTAGAATTTCTAACAATAAGCAATGTTGAAAAGATTGTCTGTAAAAACAAACAATTGATTTCTTCAAATGTAGAAATAATTACCACGCAACAAATCAAGTTGAATGATAAAAATACTTTTTAGCAAAAAATAAGAGAGAAGCTATTTTTTCGAAGAAATATGCAAATAAATAAAAAATTTTGTTATTACGTTGTCTTTAAACAAATTTAGAAACTGATTTTTCGTTTTAAATGTTTACTATTAATAAACATGTTTAAATAACTAAAAACAAAATATAAAATGACAAACATTGATTTTAATTATTATTGAATAAGAAATAATTATACATCAATCATTCAAAATGAATCGGTGATGTTAGCCGAGTGGTCAAAGGCGCACGGCTTATAGAGCACTCGAACTTTCTCACCGGCTAAGTGTGGGTTCGATTTCCAAGCTGGTCTTAGAAACCAGTTTGGTTGAGATTTGACCCTTGCCGCGTAAGTTAAGATTTTCACAACCCAAAAGACCTCAACGTACCACTTCCAACAGTTGAAATCCACCACAGCAAATAAACCGACTCTAAATTAAAATTAAATTAATAAATAAATAACAATCCAAAATGGGAAAAAATAGCAAAGTATCCTGAGTATTAACCGATGCTTGAAAGTTAATGAATTGATAAAAGCTTACGATACAAAATTTTCAAAAAAATTGAAAGATTCAATCACCTTTAAGAAATATCTTTCAGGATTCAATTTAAAAAATCATATATAAAATAGGGGTGTGCGAATAGTGTTCGAATCGAATCGAATCGAATAGTACTATTCGATTCGAAATTCGAATCGAATATTCGAATAGTTTGAATAATTCGAATAGTTCGAATAATTCGAATAGTTTGAATGATTCGAATAGTTCGAATAATTCGAATAGTTCGAATATTTTAAATAATTGAAACAGTCGTTTTCTGTCGATAAACCAACTAATTTTTATGTAAAAATTAATTCGTTTGATTTTATTTGACTAAAGGAGTCTTCATAATTATTTGATAGTAAAGGCTGCTTATTATATTTGTAATAAATATTTCTTGGTGAATTCGGACCCCCTGTTTCGGGGCACCTCGTCATTTTGACATTTCTCCGGGAAAATTCGATTTTATTTTAAATAAGATCTACGACACGATGGTTCAGACATTGAAAGAGTGTAAAGGTAGCAATGAAAAGCGACAACAATGAATACGTCGCATAAGCTTTTTAATAAAAGATTTTATAGATATGATATTTACACAGTAAAAAATTTTGCGTCATTGCGTCAAAAAATTTTGTGTTAAAAATTTTTATGTTAAATATTTTACACTTTTTTGTGTTAATTTAACATTTTTCTGTGTTAATTTAACACAATTAATGTTAAATTTACACATAAAAGTGTTAAATATTTAACACAAAAATTTTTAACACATAATTTTTTGACGCAATGACGCAAAATTTTTTACTGTGTATCATATTTGTGAAATATATAAAATATATAAAAATTCGTGTGGGTATTTAAATGATAGATCTCGATAAGTGTAACTCGAGGATGAGCTTGTATCGTTCGTTAAACATATCATCAGTAGACAAAATACAAAGTCATTCTTCAATTCTTGACATTTTTTAAGACATAAGCTCATCCTGATGTTACGCTCATCGAGACCTTTCATTTGAGTACGCACACGATTTTTTCATATATTTTATAAACCTATATGATATTTCCCATATTTGTGGAATATATAAAATTCATAAAAAATTCATGTGGGCTATGTAAATATTACTATAATGTAATATAGCTATAGACGTAATTTATTTCAGTTAAGAGAAAAATAAATTAATTTAAATAATCTTAGCTAGAGATAAAGCTATAGAATTTCCATAGTCTATATTTACACTTTTTCAATGTCTGATCTATCGTGCCTGTAGATCTCATTTATTAAAGAAATCGAATTTTTCCGGAAAAATGTCAAAATAGCGAGGTGCCCCGAGGCGGGGAGTCCGAATACACCAAGAGATATTTATTACAAATAATAAGCAGACTTTACTATCGAATAATTATGAAGACTTTATTTAGTCAAATAAAATAAAACAAATTAATTTTTACACAAAAATTAATCAGTTTATTAACAGAAAACGACTGTTTGAATTATTTGAGATATTCGAACGATTCGAATTATTCGAATTATTCGAACGATTCGAATTATTCGAATATTCGATTCGAAATTCGAATCGAATAATTCGATTCGAATTCGAGGCGAATTATTCGTAAACTCGAATATTCGCACACCCCTAATATAAAAGCATTTTTTTAAATTTTTGTGCAACATGTTTCAAACAGTATGAAATTCTCTATCCTGTACAATATTTGAAAATCAATTATGGAATAATTATGTTCTTTACAGCATATTAGTAAATCATAGAGCATACTAATAAATGTCTTAAATAATGCGAAAAATTTGTAATATAGTTATTTTTAATGTTCAGTATTAAAATTTGCGTATATGATAATTTGTATAAAATAGTAAAAAATCAATTCTACCAGTAATGAAGTATTTTAAATTATACCTATTTACTCAAAGTGTGAAGTAGTTTTTTAACTATTCACTTTAAATCTTTCATCATTGACTTTTCAAAGAAGACTAGTTTCCACGACTGTTAGAATTCACATCAATGACATGTTATTATACTAATATATGTTATAGTATTTAATTTTAATAGTGGGAGTAAGTGTTTATAGTCGACGATGCAATAGGCCCGTCACTCGAAGCTACTTGTACCTATACATTGAATCTTTTTGCGTGAACGTCCTTGAGATCATTGGCACAATACACGTGCATCCGTATGAATCCTCTTTGTATTATACATATCCACTTACATATTTCATGATATGTAATAAAATGAGTTCATTTATTATACTTTTCAAATACGATACGTTATTGAAGTACATATTCATACTGGGATCAAATACATTTTATAATTCTTATAATGAAAAAGATCAACTTAGGTATTCGTAATTTACTTTACATAATTAATAAATGAAAATAGATATTGCATTGGAATGTTCTAACGAATTAAGAAGATTATTTATAATGGTCATAAAGGTGTTAATTACTAGAAAAAATACAATTTGCTTTACGTGAGATTGGAAGATGGATCTTGATAGTGTAATAATATAAAAGCAAGCTGTCAAGCATTTAAAAAAAAAGTCAAAAACAAAAAAAAAGTTCAAATATATGTTTCAAATTACAAAAAGGCCATTCGGCAGCCAAAATGGAAGTATAGATTTCATAGTGATTAGAAAAAAAAAATTAGGAAAACGGTTGACCCTGAAGGCCATCCCTGCAACTTCCCGCTAATTCCATACTTAGGCGCTTAAAATTGCACCAATGACGTTTTTGAGCTCTTCGAGCTCAAAAATACAATTTATGGGTTATTTTGAGCTCTCCGAGCTCAAAGAGATTACTTTCCTATCCTTTAAAGCTCTTCGAGCTCAAAAGTCTGATAGAGATTTGATAAGACACTATTTTTTGAATTTTAAAACCACAATAACTTTTGAATGAATAAACCGATTTTTACGTGGTTAGAAGCATTCGACGCAGTTTTTCAAGCCTCACAAAGAATCTTAAATTTTGAATTGATCGCGCTAGGAATTTTGGAGTTATTCCGAAAAAACACTTTTTTCGGTTTTCTTTCGTTCACGATATCTCTCGAACGAATCAACCGATTTTGACCGGACTGGTGGCGATCGACGTGGTTTTTTGAGGTTAAGAGCTGATTAGTTTTTGGAATTGAACCTTTAAGCCGTTTAAAAGTTATTCCAAAAAAAACCACATTTGAAAAAAATTTTTTTTTCAGTTTTTTGAAGATTTCTCAAAATCTATTGATCTGAATCGGTCCAAATAGTTTTCAAAATCTAAGTTTGGTCAAGTTCTTTCGAATGGCATCAACCGCGATGAAATCGGTCAAGCCGTTCAAAAGTTATAAGCGGTTCACCTACTTTCACACACATACACACACACACACACACACACACACACACACACACACACATACATACAGACGCCGTGACAACCTCGCGGGGATAGTCAGGGAAGCTTCCTATGACCTTCAAATGTCGAGATCTGATGAAAACTCGATTTTTGCAAAACGGGGTGAAAACAATAACTTCCCGATTTTTGAAAATCTTCGATTATCTTAGCGGGAAGTTAAAACTACTAGGATTGTATACAAAAAAAAAAAAAAACTAGTGCAACAGCAAATTTCATAATTGGCATAGCGGAATAGGACATAATTTTGAGACTACACATATGATATTAGGGTGTCCGTTATTTCCCAAGTTGATTTTTTTTTCGCTGCCGCCCTCTGGATTTTTAGTTCTTGACTTAAAAAAAAATATTTTACATAAATAAGCTCTTAATTACCAAATTAAACCGTGCCCCAATCGAGTTACATTTCCCATTTAAATAACATGGAAATTTGGAATTAATTTTTTTCCTTCGAAAAAAATGCCACTACGACTATGATCAATGCATTTTCTGATGGGAAATTGAATGTTTTACAAAAAAGTTCTCTTATAATTTTTCGATAAAATCAATCCTTTAAAAGTTATTTATGGTTTAAGTTGTGTATATAGTTATTATCATAGTTTTTCAGTTTTGCTATGAAGTTTCATGTGTTATAGTCATTTATTTCATCTATAAATGTTTCAAAAATTTTATCAAAAAGATTAACAGTTACAGTAACGTTAACAATGCGATGATCGAATACATTCTTAATAGTATTGCCGCTAATATGTATTTTTTCTGTCTCTATTCACATTTATTTGTTAAGCAATTTTTAGTCGCATTATGATAAGTATTTTTGTTTTTATGAATAATTTGCACTAAATATTGTTTTTGTTCTTCTTCATGAGTTAAAATGTTGATGTATCTTGAATTAATCGAAGCGCTTTTTCGGCTACATCGTTACAATTGTAAATTATTAATGATGTCTAATCTTTCCAAACAATCGTTATTGGTAGCCCATGTCTCAAAGTTAATCTCTAGGAAATTTTTATTTATGTTGAATCGAACAAAAAATTTAATCGAATTTCAATTAATGAAAATTAATTTATTTAATAAGAAAATCAATATCTTTTTTTTGTAAGTTGATAATTTTATTATCTAAATTAACTATATAGCGTTTAGGGGAAATTAAAATCGAAATTTTCATCACATTTTAACGCTTCAAGATAGTTGGATTCTGCAAGGCATATTTCAAAAAAATTATGAAATTTTTTTTATCGAAAGATAAATATATTAATAATTTACCACCAAAATTTCAGATCAATTCACCTCACCGTTTTTGAGTAATCAATTTTCGAAATTGCATTATTTACACGCAGAGGTATAGAGAGATAGTGAAGTTAGTATAAAATTATTTGCATCACTCGAGTAGTACGGAAGATTTCATACTTACTTTACCATCTCTCTATACCTCTGCGTGTAAATTATGCAATTTTGAAAATTAATTACTCAAATACGGTGTGATGAATTGATTTGAAATTTTGGTGGTGAATTATTAAGATATTTATCTTTCAAAAAAAAATTTCATATCTTTCTTGAAATATGCCTTGCAGGACCCAACTACCTTAATCATTTTTCGTTTTACGTGAAGTGATATATTTGGATCAAAAAAAGCCAAAGCAGTTTTTTCACCAGTTAAATACCACAGATGGTTTTTGAATTTGTGCAATGCTGCCTCAGAAACTTTTTTATCAGTCGTCTTGTATTGATACACAGTTCTATATAATTTAAATCATGGTATGGAACTGATGCTGCAAGAGGTGCCACAAACCAAAATGACACATCGACGTTCTAATTAGCAAATTGTCTAACTCCATTTTAGAGAATGTTTCATTTGTACGAAAATACAATTAGTTCGAAATTTATTATCACTTAAATGATATATAAAAAATCATTTAATATTTAATAGAGGTATAATATTTTGGTCAGGATCATTCAAATAATTTATAATTGGACTATCACTACATCAAATTGTTAAAAAATTACTCTCTAAAAAATAAGGGGTTAGACCAATTGCTAATTAGACCATCGACATAAATAAATACTAAACTGATAAAAAATTTCACTTGACTCAAGAGCAATAATTTTGAACCAAGAACACCATTTTGAAAAAAAAGAATTTCTTAAGTCAAGGGGAAAAATTCTCGAGTCAAGATATATTTCTTGGTTCAAGAAAATTTTCTTGATTTTCTTCAAGTCAAAAGTCTGATAAAAGTTTCGATTATTCGTTAATTCATTCAAGAGTTATTGCACTTCGAAAGTTCGAAAAATAGTGTTCTTTGAAACTTTTATCAGACTTTTGACTTGAAGAACTCAAAAACCTCGTAAGTGCAGTTTTAAGCGCTTAGATATGGAATTAGCGGAAGTTGCAGGGATGGCCTTTAGGGTCAACCGTTTTGCAGATTTTTTCGTGATAAATGAGCGTTATAAGACGTGCACTTTTCTGATTTTCCAAACATATCTTTCCCTCCGTGTAAAGTAATAAATTGATAATTCCGTGAAACTTTTTAAAAATTTAATTCATTAAACTCGGGTCATGATTTTCTTAAAGTAAATGAAATAAAGAAGAAAAAAATTTGATACATGAGTAATTTTTTTTTTTTTTAGCTTTATGAAAATGTTAGCGCATCAGAACCAATTTTACATATAAAAATAATTTTTAAGACAGTAATAAATTAATTTGTATCAGTTTAATACTTGAATAATAAAAATTTTATACATTTAGAAGTTTACGTTTGAATAACTGTAGAACGGCTGTCTTTATGATCAAAGTGTAAGAGGACTTTTCTGTAGAGCGTTGAATTCTCTACAAGAATATGCTATGGACTTATTTATATGAGGTGCGTATGCCGAGCTAGAAAAATAAACAAAAAAAAGAATTTTTTTTCCTATGTTATTTAAATGGGAAATGAAAAATTAGGGACAGACACCTCTAAATATTAATATTAAGAGCTCCGCTTTGAACAGGCTTCTGTTCTCACCTTCATGCCAGTTTTCAGCCTGTTTTTACGTTGAAAAAAAAAGTCGCCTAAAATTGGAACACCCTAGTATATATACAACTGAAACCACAAATAACTTTTAAAGGATTGATTTTATCGAAAAATTATAAGAGAACTTTTTTGTAAAGCATTTAATTTCCCATCAAAATATGCATTGATCATAATCGTAGTGGGATTTTTTTTTAAGGAAAAAAATTAATTCCAAAAAGTTCCAAATTTCCATGTTATTTAAATGGAAAATGTAACTCGATTTGGGCACGGTTTAATTTGGTAATTAAGAGCTTATTTATGTAAGATATTTTTTTTTAGTTCAAGAACTAAAAATCCAGGGGGTGGCAGCGAGAAAAAAATCAACGGAAAATAACGGACACCCTAATATGATATGGTACTTAAATTAAAGCTTATTTCAAGAACTTTTAGATACAATTCACAGAGATTCAATAAGTTATCCCATTCACAAGTTATTCAAGTAAAAAAGTGAAAAAATATGAATTTTTATGATTTTGAAAACTTTGAAATCCTGGCATTTCTAAATTACTTGACCGATTGAGCTCATCTTCAAACTTGACTTCGGTATTTATCTACAGAATAAGTATGTTAAGTTTGGTAAAGATCCATTGTAAATTGGCGACGCTATCACCGTACCCTAGCGGATCCATATACACCGTGTAAACTTAGTGTAAACTCGATATACTTAGTGTCAGTGTAAATTAGGGGTTTATTTGGTGTA
The DNA here is from genome assembly GCF_020080835.1 of Cotesia glomerata. Lineage (NCBI taxonomy): Eukaryota > Metazoa > Arthropoda > Insecta > Hymenoptera > Braconidae > Cotesia > Cotesia glomerata. The sequence goes on from NC_058164.1 coordinate 17,551,779, forward strand.
TACTCAGTGCATTTTGTATATACACCAAATACACTTCAAGTTTACACTGAATTTACACGGTGTATATGCGCACGATATACACAGAGTTTACACCGAGTATACACTAAAAAAATTTTTGAAGTCCTCAGAACAAAAGTTGTGAAGAAAATTTTTTTTTTTTAATTAAAATTTAAAAAAATCAAATTTTGAAAAAAAATTAACATTTTCAAAAAAATTAAAATTTTCAGGAAAATTAAAAAAAAAACATGCACATATACATTCATACATACAGACATACAGGCATCATCGTAAAAACTGTCGGGGTAGCTTCCTAGAACCTCGAAACGTCGAGATCTGATGAAAACTCGATTTTCGAAAAACGAGGTAAAACCAATAACTTCCCGATTTTCAAAAATTTTCAATTTTCTCTGCGAAAAGTTAATAAAAAATAAAATTTTGCAAATAAACTCGAGTAATAACTGTTTGTTTTTATTCAATAAAAAAAATTCACTCAGTGGGGACTAAATCAACTGAAAATCATCCACTTCGCATTCACTCCGCAAATTTTTTACAGTGGACAAGTTTTTATAATTCATCGTTAATAAATTTGTCGTAATTCAGTGAGTGAAAGCATAAAAAAAATTTTTCGAGAGATTTTTCATTTTACTACTGAAAAAATAAAAAAAAAATCAACCTCCGTCATAGAATTTTGATCAATTTTTTTCATGTTTGTCTGAACATTTGAAAAAAAATCTGAAAAGAGGTTGTTGACCTTGCAGCCATCTCTGGAACATCTCGCTATATTCTAGCTCAAAATCCTTAAAAATATACAGTTAGTAAGTTGCTGGATATTTTAATACCATCCATCAAGGATGAAGAAACTTTAAAAATTCTTGAAGGTAAATTTTTACTTTTTTCTTAAAAATTTTACTAAACTAAAGTTAGTACTTATGATATGGCATATAAAGTTTATCTTAAATACACTACACCTTCTAATACCTTGAATTTTTGTTTTTAGAACCAACTTGATGTATCAAACTCACCAATAGAAGATACCAATGATGAAGTAAAAAATGTAACTACATTTCCTAATCCTTCTTTGCTACACATAATTTCTGTAAGTTTGAATTATTTAATATTTTCGCTGCATATGTTCATCTAAATTTCTTAGACGAAACAAATAATAATAATAAATGATTATATAAATGTTTTATGTGTGTAAGAAGGGACCAACATGCAAAATTATGTTGATGATTTTAATATCAAAGCGACCACGAATGTTCAACCATTTATGATTGTGATGAACGGTCAGGAGGATACATATTTTGTACAATTAGATGGACATTTAATTGATTTTGCAAAAGATTGCAAACCTGCAACTATTTTTTCAACGTTGTACAAACTATTCTATGTGTTTGATTTAAGTTATTCACCAAGTTTGGACAACTTTCACAATTTTATCGATCATTATATATTTAATCTAGCAATTGTCCGTAGTGCTGTTTCTTTCTTAAATGTTCCCTTAAATAATTCTGAAACTAAAAAATAATAATTATCAATTTATTTTACTTTAATAATAAAACGGTTTGCAGCTATCGATGGTGTTTTTCAAGTTTCAGAGCTGATGAGAATTGGAAATTGATCGTTCCAGACACACTTTTTTTGGTCGTAAAAAAATACTATTCCAGTCACACTTAAAAAATTTTTGACTTTGCTTCCAACACTGAGAAATTTTTATGAAAATGGGACTTAGAAAAAATTTTTGGTGTAAACTTGGTGTATACTCAGTGTATATACGCCGCGTATACACCGTGTATATTTGGTGTATACTTAGTAGATAGCGATACGCTAGGGGTGACAAGCCACGTTATATCGTATATTCCCCGTTGTAACGATATCGTTATATCGTTGTAAATATATATTAGGGTGTGCCAAAATGTAACTTCCGTGAAGAACCTTTTAAAATTGGAATTTTGAGTTCCGCTTTTAAAAGCAGCTGTGCTTAGGCATTTCCTAAGATATTTTAGGGTGAGAGGATAAATTTGATTTTCATAGAATTTTTTAGCAGGAAATTTAATTGAGCACTTCCGGCCAAATTTTGAATTTTCAGCGGAAGTGTCCAAACTAAGCTCCTGTTAAAAAATTCTATGAAAATCAAATTTATCGTCTCACCCCAAAATATCTCAGGAAACACACAAACACAACCCCTGTCAAAAGTGGAAATCGAAATTCCAATTTTAAAAGGTTCTTCACGGAAGTTACATTTTTGCACACCCTAATATACAGGGTGTCCCAGAAGTCGCGCACCCCATTGTAGGGATCGAAAGAGAAAAATGTTCTGAGACGAAAAGTCCTTAGCCATTTTTGAATCAGACGCATGGATAATTAATAATTAATTAATGAAAGTGACCAATCAGGAGCGCGCGACAGAAGAATTGAAAGTGAGTGGAAAGGCAGAAAGAGACGCGAGAGTAAGACGAGAGATCTGCTGCCTGCGTCTCGCGCAGTAGACCGAGAGTGGTGACGGAACAAACGTGGACGGCGGACGTACGTGATGCTAGGTGAATGTGTGAGATCGTGCGCTAGTGTGGGCTAGCGTCAGTGTAACGGTAACAATTCACGTATGAATGTGAGTGAGGATATTTTTATTTTTTTTATTACAGGCACAAGATTTGACCAAATTCGACAGGAAAAAAAGGAGATTTTACTGAACTCAATCGGCACGACTGAATTTTGATTTTTAATTGAAATAATTGAAGAAATTTTTAATGAAGAATCAGTAGCGGGGCTCACAAAAAGGCAGAGGGCAAAAGTTACTGGACTTTTTTATTCATTAGGAAAATTAAAGTAATTGTTAATTAAACAATCATTAACAAGGCACTGGGCGGCTGTGTCTGAATTTTTTTTTTATTTGATGTAATTAAAGTAATCGTTAATTGAAAAATAGGTAGCGAGGGTCAGTTAGAGGCCTTGGGCAGCTATGACAAAATTTTGATTTTTAATTAGAATAATTAAAGTAACTTTTAAATAAAAAATAAGTAGCGAGGGTCAGTAAGAGGCACTGGGCAGCTATGAATGAATTTTTATTTTTATTTCGAATAATAACAGTAATTTTTAATTTAATATTAAGTAGCAAGGGTCAGTGTGAGGCCCTGAGCGGCTATGGATGAATTTTTATTAGTATTTCGAATGATTAAAATAATTTTTAATTAAAAAATAAGTAGCAAGGGTGTGTAAGAGACACTGGGCGGCTTGGGAAGGAATTTTCATTTCAATTAACAATACTTACAATAATTCTTGATTGAAGAACCAGTAGGAACGATAATTAAGAGGCACTGGGCAGCTATGAATAAATTTTTATTTTTATTTAGAATGATTAAAGTAATTTTCATGTCAAAAATTAGTGGTAAGTGTCAAGTTGAGGCTCTGGGTGGTTTTCTGATTAAAAATTACTGTAATCATTCGAAATAATAATAAAAATTCATTCATAGCCGCCCAGGGCCTCTAACTGACCCTCGCTACTTATTTGTCAATCAAAAATTACTCTTATTATTCCGAATAAAAATAAAAATTCGCTAATTATTTTTTAATTAAAAATTACTTTTACTATTCCGAATAAAAACTAAAATTAATTCATAGTTGCTCATTGCCTCTCACTGACCCTCACTACTTGTTTTTCATTTAAAAATTACTTTAATTATTCCAAATAAAAATAAAAATTCATTCATAGCCACCCAGGGGCTAGTACTTACCCTCGCTACTTGTTTTTCAATTAAAAATTATTTGAATGATTCGAAATAATAATAACAATTCATTCATAGCCGCCTAGTGCCTCTAACTGAATCTCGCTACTTATTTTTGAATTAAAAATTATTCCAACTATTCCCAATAAAAATAAAAATTCATTCATAACCGCCAAGTGCCTCTTACTCGACCTAGTTACTCGATTTTCAATCAAAAATTACTTTAAATATTCGAAATAAAAATAAAAATTCATTCATAGCCTCTCAATGCTTTTAACTGACCCTCGCTACTTATTTTTCAATTGAAAATTATCCACAGATTTGGTAGAATCTGGCGCCAAGTTCCGTTCAAATCCGTTGTAAACGGAGCGCCAGACTACCGACTGTGTTTACTGTAAGCAGAACGGTATTTTGAGGTTGCAAAATTTTATTTAATTCTACAGTACTTCTTGTTCCTAAATTTTATATTATAACAGTAATTCATGCTTTATTTTACTGATATTAATTAATTATATTCAATTATAATAATTAATTTACTTGAAATTATTAAATTTTATCAACACAAACTATAGCAAGCTCAAAAATTTCGATCTTGACTTTTTTTCTATGTAAAAAGTGACATGCCATAGACTAAATAATTCGAGAATGCATGGTAATCTTCCAATAGATGGGAAACTACAGTTAAAAAAATACATTTCACAGCTTGCATCGACATTCGCCAGGGTGCGCTGGAATTGTTTTTACATAAACTGTAGCTTCAAAAGGATAGTTTGCTATAAAAAATGCAGCCAACGCGAGATTTAAGTTGGTACCGATTGTAAATTTTTATTATAATTACAAAAAATACTAAAATCCGAACAAAAACAGTTTCACTGTAAAAAAAATCACGCCAAGTCCACGTTCATGAGACTGTTAGGAAAAAAAATTCCTTATTTCTTTACAAAAAGATATAAAATAAAAAAATTAAAAAATCCAAATAACCGATATGATTGTATTTGATTTTCGGAAATTAAAAAAAATTTTATTGTAAATTTAAAAATAAAAAAAAAAAATTTTGGAACGTACTTGGTGTGCGTCATTGTGTATTTCAATTTTTTTAAAGTCCTAGTAAATAGATTTTACGAATTTCATTAAAAGTAAAATATTTTGCAACCACGCACACTAAATACGTTCCAAAATTTTTTTTTAATTTTCAAATTTACAATAAAATCTTTTTTAATTTCCTAAAATCAAATACAATCATATCGGTTATTTGGATTTTTTAATTTTTTAATTTTATATCTTTTTGTAAAGAAATAAGGAATTTTTTTTTCTAATAGTCTTATAAACGTGGACTTGGCGTGATTTTTTTTACAGTGAAACTGTTTTTGTTCGGATTCTTATTTTTCCGAATAAAAATAAAAATTTATTCATAGCCACCCAGTACCTCTTACTCACCCTTGCTACTTATTTTTCATTTATAAATTACTTCAATTATTCTAGATCGAAATAAAAATTTATCCCAAGCCGCCCAGTGTCTCTTACACACCCTTGCTACTTATTTTTTAATTAAAAATTATTTTAATCATTCGAAATACTAATAAAAATTCATCCATAGCCGCTCAGGGCCTCACACTGACCCTTGCTACTTAATATTAAATTAAAAATTACTGTTATTATTCGAAATAAAAATAAAAATTCATTCATAGCTGCCCAGTGCCTCTTACTGACCCTCGCTACTTATTTTTTATTTAAAAGTTACTTTAATTATTCTAATTAAAAATCAAAATTTTGTCATAGCTGCCCAAGGCCTCTAACTGACCCTCGCTACCTATTTTTCAATTAACGATTACTTTAATTACATCAAATAAAAAAAAAATTCAGACACAGCCGCCCAGTGCCTTGTTAATGATTGTTTAATTAACAATTACTTTAATTTTCCTAATGAATAAAAAAGTCCAGTAACTTTTGCCCTCTGCCTTTTTGTGAGCCCCGCTACTGATTCTTCATTAAAAATTTCTTCAATTATTTCAATTAAAAATCAAAATTCAGTCGTGCCGATTGAGTTCAGTAAAATCTCCTTTTTTTCCTGTCGAATTCGGTCAAATCTTGTGCCTGTAATAAAAAAAATAAAAATATCCTCACTCACATTCATACGTGAATTGTTACCGTTACACTGACGCTAGCCCACACTAGCGCACGATCTCACACATTCACCTAGCATCACGTACGTCCGCCGTCCACGTTTGTTCCGTCCCCACTCTCGGTCTACTGCGCGAGACGCAGGCAGCAGATCTCTCGTCTTACTCTCGCTTCTCTTTCTGCCTTTCCACTCACTTTCAATTCTTCTGTCGCGCGCTCCTGATTGGTCACTTTCATTAATTAATTATTAATTATCCATGCGTCTGATTCAAAAATGGCTAAGGACTTTTCGTCTCAGAATATTTTTCGCTTTCGATCCCTACAATGAGGTGCGCGACTTCTGGGACACCCTATATATATATATATATATATATATATATATATATATATATATATATATATATATATATATATATATATATATATATATATATATATATATATATATATATATATATATATATATTAGGGTGTCCGTTATTTACCAAGTTGGCTATTTCCACTTGGGTACCGTCAAAATTATTTCTGCTTGACCTAAAAAAAATTTTAGAAACAAAAAAAAATTTTTACGATGCCGTTTAATCCTGCCTAAATAACGATACTTTTTCCATTTAATTAACATGGGATTATTGCACTTTTCAGCAAATAATTTTTATTTCGCTCATTATACTCCCTAACTTACCAACAATACTCGATTCTGTTTCTATTATGATCCCTTTAGATGGAGAAATTTTTAAATTGGCGCCAAAAATTTATATCATAACCTTTGAAAAGGCCAAAATTTATTTTTATAGACTTTTCTGGTTATTTTACTTAAACTACTTACTAATTAATTTTTATTTTGAATTTTGTGTAAGATCTTTTATTTGAAACTGTCAATAATCATACAGGTTATGAATATAAATTTTAACATTCAAATCATTATTGATTTTATTTTAATACATATGTTAATTATTGAACTTTTATTTTTGTTGTCAGGCATTCCTTAGTAGCATTTGAAAATTCATTCTTATACTTTTTTATCACCTGGAGAAGATATTGTTTTTGATTCTCATCTTTAGCTACCATATTTATACATTCTTGAGCCAATTGTACAGCTCTCTCTCTCTCCGCTACATCATTAACAACTTTAATCTTGATAGCAATCTCTTATCCTTTTATATAATCATCATCAAGAAAAAGTTAATGCTTCCCCACTAGACATTGATCCACCCGCGCTTGTCAAACGCAATGGCAAATAGTTTTCTGAAAGAAAATCAATTATGTTTTATTGTTAAATAAATGCACTTAATAGATAATTCAACGTAATGATTGAGTTCAAGTCTAATACCTGAATTTTCTCTTGATAATTCAGAATCGTTCAACTGGTGTTCTATATAACAAGATGCTGCTTTAATGTTTTTAGAGGTTAACACTTCGATGGACCGATTATCATTTACAACAAGTGGATTATCAGAAGTTGATACTTCAGTAGGGCGATCATGATCTTGTTTCTTTGAAATACAATATATATTGAATTTTAAGTCACATGAAAAATATTTTCAAGTATTTTATGAACGTTTCATTTATTAATTGACTAATATTTTATTGATATTACCAGATAAATCAATTACATTTCCTCGTTGATTGTCCGAAAAATTCAGATGGAATTATCTTTCTGATCGTTGATCGATTAAAAAGTTTTTATATCATTGCTGACCATTTCAAAAACTCTGCCGTGAGCTATGTCAAATAAACTTTATAATTTAATTGAAAACTCTTGCTCTTTTTGTTGGTTTGAGGACACACCTGCATTTTTATGCAGATTTCTGTATTCATCGTGCAATTTTTACAATTTTTAAATACATCGTTTGTCATCTAAAATAAAAATACGAGCAAATATCCAAAACTTTTTAACTTTTTCAATAGTTATTTTACATCCATCGCACACTGTTATTTTCACGTTTTTAGTATAATAAAATAGTAACCTTAAAGCTTGTTCATCAGTAGCTAATTTATTACTATTTATATCATCCGTAAGGTTTTCCAATAAAAACATCGGTTTTCGTAAATTTTTTTCTAAACTCATGATGAAAGTTCTTGATTTTCAATAGATTGGAGCTCTCGCGGTTAGAAAGATATTTTTTAGTTGGATACCGATCAATTTTTCCACTTTCAATTCATTGCACTAATCACTTCAACCTTACAATTAAAAATTTAATATTATAACATAAATTAAGGATTGTTCCGTTTACTATCCAAAAATGAAATATTGTCGTTAAAAGAACCACAACAACGAGAATAGACAGTGAGTTAAAAATTAATTTATCGTTTTTATTTACTTTAACGACCGTATACGACAATATATCTAGTTGTTTTATTAAATTTGTGTTGGTAATAACCGTATTACCGTACTTAATTCCTTCACAGAATCACTGTGTAATCCGTACTTAATTCCTTCATAGAATCACTGTGTGACTTCAGATAATTTATTAATTAAAATTATTTTTTTGGAAGAAAAAAATAAGAAACTTTAAATGAAATACAAAATAAAAATTAATTAGTAAGTAGTTTAAGCAAAATAACGAGAAAAATCGATAAAAATAAATTTTGACCTTACAAAAGGTTTTGTGATGAATTTTTTGGGCCGATATGGAAATTTCTCCATCTAAAGAGATCATAACAGAAGCAGAATCGAGCATTGTTGGTAAGTTAAAAAGTATAATGAGTGAAATAAAAATTAGTTGCTAAAAAGTGCAAAAATCCCATGTTAATTAAATGGGAAAAGTATCGTTATTTAGGCAAAGTTAAGCGGCATCGTAAAAATTTTTTTTTGTTTCTAGAATTGATTTTAGGTCAAACAGAAATAATTTTGACGATACCTAAGTGGAAATAGCCAACTTGGTAAATAACGGACACCCTAATATATATATATATATATTAGGGTGGGTCAAAAAAATCAACTATTTTTTTTTTTACAATTAATACGGAAAAATGGGTTACTAGGCACCTTAAAAAAATTCTCACCAAATATGAACTCTTAATTTTAATAGGAAGATCCTCCGCGTCGCAGTTTTTCATTTTTTTCTCAGTCCAATAGAAAAAAATTCATTCCTCATCATTAATTGGTCGTACAGAAAAAATTTTTTTAAGAATTTTGTAGGAAATTTAATGCTCTACAAAAAAGGTATCTTATTTTTTTTCCGTAAACCTCACCATTTCACTAATATTGAAGATTTAAGATTGATTATTTTAAGTCAAATGTCACTTTTGTTTATGAATTTTATAACTCGACAAGAAATGGCTATTATTGAATGGGCAATAGAAATTTTTGTAGTAAATTAACTGCTCTATAAAAATGGTATCTTATGTTTTGGCGATTAAATTAAGCGTTCAAAAGATATTCATCATCAAACTTTCATGTATACCGATTTTAAGAATTTTTGATTAAATAATCGAAAAATTTCAATTTAATCTATCAGTTTTGAGAAAATTTCATTTTTTGTCTTTAATGTAAGTATTATTTGAATTTTGTTTTCAAAATTTTTATTCAATAATTCCAAACTTTTTATTTTTCATCATTAGAAATCACGATCATGTTGTTTTTTTATAACGTCTTCAAAACGTCTTAAAAAATTTTTCCACTACAGCTGTATATTGTCCTTGGGAAAATTTCTTCTGTAGAGAATTTTTGTTTTGTATTCTATTTACTCTGTTTCCCTTGTGAACTAGCGCCACCTACATTTTTCTTTATAGTTATATTGTTTTTATTTGTTTACATTTTCTACAGCATTTCTAGTGTTTCCACAAGTTATGATCTTGTATATGTGATAAAACGATTAAATATTTACAAATTTTGCGGTCACTACATAAATTTATATATTTATCGAAAATATGGATAAGGAAATTCATTTGATCGGAAAACCCATGCAAAAAATTTCAGAACGTAAGTTGCCAACAGTGAAAGAGGTTATGAGTGTTTTTTTTTATCAGCTCAAAGTGTTAAAATGTTCTATCAAACAAAGTGCTAAAAATGCAACTGATCAAGTTATTGAACTATGGAAAAACAACCAGATTCCGACTAGTGGATCAACTAATGTAATACAAAAAATTCTTCGCTATCATAACCGATGGTTGAAATTGCAAAAATCTTTTGTGCGAAAAAAATCATCAGCCCAAAACAAAAATGTAATAATATTTCAGAATGAAATCAAAGCATTATTTGATATTGTAGATCATAAATCAATAAAACTGCTTGATAATGATATTCGTGAACTATATTCAAATCAAAAAAGTGATACCCGGAAAGAAATTCTTTCAAATAACCCAAATAAATTAAACAGTACTATGAATACGATGGAAGTAGATGAAAGTCGTGAGTATTTACAACATTTAATTATTATAAATTTTAATCAGAATTGAAAATAAATTAAATTGATTATAAATTATGAATAATAAAGTATATTATTGTTTTTCTAATTAATTATATCATAAATGTCAATATGTTCGTAGATGATAAATAAAAAACTCGTTGTGTTCCTTATTTGATGTCAAAATGAATGAGTTCTATATTTTTGCTTCCATTAATTAAATAACAACGCTTATTTTAGATTTGAATCAACCCTCAACCAGCCATGAGATTGTTCGAAGTGAGGAATCAGAGTCATCTTCAACCCTTACATTAAATCAAGCTACAAATTTCGGTTCAGATTTAGAGTATGTGCCTCAAATACCGACAACACGAGCAAAAATAAATATTCTAACTCCAGAGCTTATCTCAGCACTCGACAGAGCTAATGTTAGTAGTAGAAATGCGATGTTCATTATTGCTCCAGTTCTATCAAGTGTTGGTGTTAATGTAGAAGATACAACTCTTAGTTATCGAACAATTCAACGAACTCGCATGCTCTTACGAAAAGACATTGCTATAGGACTAAAAGATAACTTCAAAGCTCATGATAAATACGTCGTGCATTGGGATGGGAAAATACTGAATGACATTTCTGAATCGAAATTTGTGGATCGATTACCGATTATTTTGACTGCTTTTGGTACTGAGCAGTTACTTGGAGTTCCAAAAATGAATAGTGGATCGGCAGAAAATCAAACAGCAACCATCTTGTCAACGTTAAATCAATGGGGTATTATTAGTTACATCAAGGCGATGTGTTTTGACACGACTGCGGTTAATACGGGTAACTAATCAATGATAAAATATTTAAAAAGAAAATTTTATTTTCATCGTTCTAGTTGAATTGTTTTCATACATTAATTAAATTTTCGACACGTGCCCATTAGTTATAATTCTTTATTTATTTATAGATTTTAAATATGCGTTACAATTTTTATTAAATACAGAACTTAAAGTGTAATTATCTATTTTACTATACAGGAATCCATCATGGTACATGTAAAGAAATTGAAAAGGCCTTAGGAAAAGAATTAATTTGGTTACCATGTCGCCATCATATTTATGAGATCATTTTAAGGAGTGCATTCGAAGTCTATTGGCCAGTATCATCCGGACCAAATGTTCCAATATTTGGCAGATTCAAAAATTTTGGGACACATTCGATAAAACGAAGTATAAATCTGGTGTTGAAGATAGTATTGTTGCTAATATTATTACGAATGAAAAAAATAATCTATCTTCATTTATTAAGCGATACTTACAGGTATTATTTAAATACAATTTTAAGTGTAGAGGATAATTTTTGATTTTTTACGAATAATTGATTACTTTTGGTAGTTATCGCAACCCCGAGATGACTATAAAGAAATATTGGAATTGTCATTAATTTTTCTGGGAGAAATGCCACGAGAGCAAGTTTTCTTCAAGCGTCCTGGTGCAGTTCATCATGCAAGATGGATGGCAAAGGCAATTTATTGCCTAAAAATGTTTATTTTTAGAGATGAATTTGACCTTTCTAAGAAAGAATTGGATGGTCTTCGACAATTTTGTATTTTTATAGTTATGGTGTATGTAAAAGCTTGGTTTTCATCAACTTCTGCGACTTCTGCTGCTAATCACGACTTAGAGTTTATGAAAAATTTAATTGAGTACAGTAAAATTAATTCTTTAATTTCCTCGGCTACATGTGAAAAAATGACTTCACATTTATGGTACTTAAGTGATGAACTTGCTATTTTATCACTTTTTGATGATACCGTTCCATTAAACATAAAGAAGAATATTGTCGAAGCTGTTAAGACTCGCGAAGGTACAGATTCTAAAGCAAGAAGATTTATTATTGATAGAAAAAATTTACATTTAATTCTGCAAAAATATAAGTGACTTTGTTTCTAAGAAGTCATTAAAACTTTTGAGATCTTTTGATCTGCCGTATGATTTTCTTGACAAAAATATTGATTTATGGTCTACTGATGAGAGTTATAATGAAAATAAAGAATTTTTCGCACAATTGAAAGTTGTTAATGATGTGGCAGAGCGAGGTGTCGCATTAGTAAGTGAATATAACCAATGCTTAACGAAAGACGAAGAGCAATTTCAATTTTTATTGCAAGTTGTGAAAGAGCATCGAAAAAACTACCCTACTTGCAACAAAAAATTGTTTGAAAATAAATAGCTCAGTTGAAAATTGAGATGAAAATTTTTCTTACAACTAATTGGACATTTTTTCTCTAAAACTGAAATCATAATATATTTATAATGAAAACTTTGCTTTTTTTATTGATAAATGATTAACTAAGCGATAAATAATGTACAATTTATTTTTTTAAATGTAGATAAAAATACTTACACATAAAAAAAAGCTTGAAAAACATTTTGAAGTTTCTCAGTTGATAAAAAAAAATTTTTTTCGTGTAAATTTTCTCAAAACTGATAGATTAAATTTAAATTTTTCGATTATTTAATCAAAAACTCTTAAAATCGGTATACATGAAAGTTTGATGATGAATATCTTTTGAACGCTTAATTTAATCGCCAAAACATAAGATACCATTTTTATAGAGCAGTTAATTTGCTACAAAAATTTCTATTGCCCATTCAATAATAGCCATTTCTTGTCGAGTTATAAAATTCATAAACAAAAGTGACATTTGACTTAAAATAATCAATCTTAAATCTTTAATATTAGTGAAATGGTGAGGTTTACGGAAAAAACATATGATACCTTTTTTGTAGAACATTAAATTTCCTACAAAATTTTAAAAAAAATTTTTTCTGTACGACCAATTAATGATGAGGAATGAATTTTTTTCTATTGGACTGAGAAAAAAATGAAAAACTGCGACGCGGAGGATCTTCCTATTAAAATTAAGAGTTCATATTTGGTGAGAATTTTTTTAAGGTGCCTAGTAACCCATTTTTCCGTATTAATTGTAAAAAAAAAAATAGTTGATTTTTTTGACCCACCCTAATATATATATATATATCGGAAAAGCATTATTAGGGACGTTATTACAGTCCATTGGATTCGTTTATTCAATTATTTATTAATTTAGAATAATTAAAATATAACACTGATCTAAATTTTGAAATATAATGTACGCTAACTTGTATAAACAATATTACGATTAATTGTCCAAATATAATTAATATACAGGGTAAAAGCGCTGGGGAATGAGACCGAGAACGAATCCGGGGTCAGCAGGATATATTCGATGTCTTTACTTGATCAATGCTCAACGAGAACTACTCGTCTCAGTACCCTAAGTACTTCTTCTCTCAAAAAATATTTCGACAGCCCTCATTGTCTGTCGATATCTTTAACTGTATACTTTTTACTTCTATCCTGTAACCTCGGCTACGTTTGGTGACCATTGTCACTCCGGACTCAAGCCCATTGCCATAACCATAAAAATTATAATCGGCTTAAGTTATAAATAATTATTAAATATTCTATGCTTTACAATTTTGCTTAAAACTAATAGACAAACTAAAATATTGGGAATTTCCCTATCTCTAGGAAAACCCAGCTCGATATTATCTCCGACACGGCCAACCTGACGATCACACGTTCTCGGGTGCATATCTAAATATTTTATTACAAGCCATGTCATATTTTTTTTTTTTTTTTTTTTGAAGATATAACTTTTCTTTGTTCAGAGGCTAATTCAAGTGACAAAAACTTTCGATTATCAAATCAAATAAAATTAGTTTTCTTGAGGATGCCTTTTCAAAATTTCTATGATTGTCTATTCCAGCGATAACATGCAAGCTATATTCACTACCACCCCAGGTATAGACCCTTAGCACTCACAATGGTCTGCAACTGTATACTTCATACAGCAAAACTGTGTACCCACATAGTAATCCAACTATGTACACCTCAAGCCCCCGCCACATTGTCAACTACGTATGACACATGTAGTGCAGCTTACAACATCTCTGGCCCCCGCCATCTCACCAGCTGGCCTTCGCGCCCTGACAATTTTGATAAACAAAATTGGTTCAAACTACCCTGAGTTTGCAGTTGCGACTACAGACTGGCGCAGATAGTGCAGCCAACAACTTCATCTCTGGCCCCCGCCATCTCACCAGCTGGCCTTCGCGCCCTGACAATTTTGATAAACAAAATTGATTCAAACTACCCTGAGTTTGCAGTTGCGACTACAGACTGGCGCAGATAGTGCAGCCAACAACTTCATCTCTGGCCCCCGCCATCTCACCAGCTGGCCTTCGCGTCCTGACAATTTTGATAAACAAAATTGATTCAAACTACCCTGAGTTTGCAGTTGCGACTACAGACTGGCGCAGATAGTGCGGCCAACAGATTTCTTTTGTCCCCGCCACTTCACCAACTGGCCTGTCATACCCTAGCCAAATCACTCTAGATTTGCTTGTACGACCTACAGCTTGGAGCAAGTGGTGCGACCTCAAGAAAAATCTTTTCTTATCGCCACCACATCATCTACTGCCTATCATACTCTGGCCAAACCAACCTTGATTTGCCATTGTGATCTACAGCCTACTGCAAGTGATGCGACTTTCAACAACTACCATTAGTGCCTAGTCTTTCCCCGGTGGTTTCTGACTCTGTCTCAGAGTACTTCTGAGAAACTTCATGCTCATCGCTTTCATGATCATCTAATAAATCCAATTCAATAGGAATATGGAATTCAGGCATTTTTCTTAAGTTTTCATGACAATATTTATATGTTCTATTACCCGTTAAAGACTTTAAGGTATAACAATTACCGTCGAGAATTTCGATCACCACGAATGGACCTCTGAACTTCGGATCAAGCTTTGTTTGGTGTCTTTCTTCATTTTTAATTAATACAAATCTCCTACTTTAAATGGAACTATCTTTGCTTTATTCTTATCAAATCTAAACTTATCATATTTTTCATTAACTTCTATGTTATCAATCGCTTTTTGTCGTACGTCAGAGATATCAATTTCTTTATCGTCTCGATCAACTATCATACCAAAAGGTCTAACTACTCTGCCAATTAGCAATTCTAACGGAATAGCTTTAGTAACTCGATTAGTAGTAAAATTAATTGCTAATTGAATTTAGTTTACAACTGCTTGCCAAGAGTTTCCACTCGTTTCGGCTGCAGTAAACATACTTTTTAGGGTACTCATTACGCATTCTACCTGGCCATTAGCCTGACTTGAACCCGTAGCTACAAGATGTAATTTTGAGTTTTATGAGGTGCAATACTCTTGAAATTCTTTACTTGTGAAACATCTACCTTGATCTGCAGTTATACGGGTCGGTGGGCCAAACAATGATATAGCATTTTTCAGAGACTTAATAGTATTGAAACTATCTATTTTTCGAGTATGACATAATAAAACAAATTTGGTAAATGCATCTATCAAAATAATAACGTATTCTTTTAAATCGTTTTTACCCGTTAATTTACCTGTAATATCCATGTGCACAGTATGTCAAGGGATGCTGGTCTTAGGAATAGGATGAAGCTCTGCTTGTACTTTGCCTTGAGCTTGACTTGGAAACTTTACAGGTATAACAGTTATCAATGAATTTACGAACATACTTCGTAATTCCTTCAAACTAATAATACTCGCAAACCTTGTCAAGTGTTTTCTCCCATCCTAAGTGCATAATTGACTCGTGCACGTGATTTGATACCGACCACCTAAAAGCACATGGAACAATAGGTAAACATAATGTTTTACCTCGCCTATGGATTTTTCGGTGGAATAATCCCTGCCGTACTTCATAGGTTTTAACAAGATTGGACGCGATTTCATCATTTTATAAATCAATTATTATCTTACTAATTTCTGAGTCGCGCCGCTGCTCAACAAGGAGCCAATGATTGGAAATTTCCGTCAAATTTATGCGTTCCTGTAAAATTTTATCTGAATTGCTACACAATTGTTCCGTAATAGAATTACGCGAAAAGAAATCAGCGTGAGCCATTCGTTTACCTTCTCTATACACGATATCAAATTTAAAAATCTGTAAGAAATCCCACCACGGTGAACCCTTGGTGTTAAGTCAGTCTTTTTCTGAGAAGCTTTTAACGAATTACAATCCGTAATTACTAGGAATAGTCGGCCATGCAAATAATAGCGGAAAACTTTACTCCGTTAAATACAACTAGAGTCTCTATTCATATGAATGATATCGCGACTCAGCTGAACTAGTAGCTTTGCTATAATACTCGATAACTCTATTTGAACCATTAAATTTTTGCATTAATATAACCCCATAGCCTTCAAAGCTAGCATCTGTATGCAACTCTATAGGAAAGTTCGGATTGAAGATCAATAGTACAGGCTCACTAGTCAATACAGAGATTACTTTCTGACGGATACTTTCATGTACCTCAGTCCATTCAATATTTCTTTTGCTACCTGAGGTCAGAGGGTATAAGGGTTTCGTTACCTGTGGGTTTTGAGAAACGAGTATTTCGAAAAATTATGAGAATACGGATTTAATGAAAATAACAACTAATTTTTGAAGTCTGTCTAACGCTTTCTCGATAGTTGAAGCTATAATCATAATACCATCCGTATACACAATGACGTATGTATATGCAAATTATCCGAGGGATCTTACAACAGCGCGTTAGAAGATAGACAGTGCGTTCTTTAAGCCAAGTGACATGGTCAAATATTCATATTTTCTATCAGACGTTACGAACACCGTTTGTTCAATCGATTCTGTCTCAACAGGGACTTGGTGGAATCTGCTAGCTATGTCTCAGCACGTGAAATATTTTACATTAGAATTTCGAGCTATCTGATCAGCAATAAGGGGTAATAAAAATTTATCGTTAATTGTATTATCATTTAATAGTTTACTTTTAATTAAGCATACACGAACAATGACGGCAGAAAAATCTATAGTATATCGAGAATTTGTATGGTTTAATGAACTACCGAAAATGATAAAAGAACAAAAATCAATTAATGTATTTAAGAGATTATTGAAAAATCAAGCTAAAACAATGTATTTATAAAAAATATATCCTTAAACTTTTGTACCAAAGAAATAGAGAATTATAATTGTAAAGAATATAGCAAATGCTAAATAAATAACTCATTATTATTATTATTTAATGAATGATAATCAACATATAGATGATCCAAAACATCTTTCTTTTTAACCAATAATATAGGGTTTGCAAAAGATGAACGATTGGTACTTATAACATTTGCTTTCAATAGTTCATCTACTCTTTCATTTACTACCTGCCTTTCCTCAATACTAAGACAATACGCTCGCCCTTGTACAGTTACATTAGGGTCAACTAAACGTATTTTAAGTACCCCAGTATTAATCCCTGAATAAATAAATCTGTATATTCTTTTAAGATCAAAATAAGTTTCTCTTTATCATCTCTAATTACGTCAGTATCAATATCATTAAAATGTATTTTACTAATAGATTCGAGTTTATTACACGCATTATCCTGATTACTTTTAGATAAGTTAAATTATTTGAAGTTATATTTACATCAAATCCTTGCCCAAGAATTTTACGACTAATAAATATGTCACATTTTAAATAATCATGTGCAACAGTATGAAAAAGTATCTTTAACTTATGGCTTTTAATAGTTATGTCAAACAAAATTTTTATAGTACAGTTCACGCTAACATTTCCAATACCCTTCAGAATTGTTAAATTATTTTTCCTTTTTCCTGCGATCCTAGTCGCAATACTTTCTTTAACCAATGAGCATTCCGCTCCTGAATTAAACCAAAATGAAAACGACTCACCACGATGTATTACAAAACCTGGCAGAGTTGTCACGGTGCGGGAATTGATTCGCCACTCAATAGATCCCTTGAAAAGCGTCGATTGCTGCAATAATTAATAAACTGTCTCCCAGAAGACATTCCACCAAACACACATTCACTGTCACACACCAAGTAAACGAATCCGCGTTTGAATTTCCCGGGTTAAATTTCGGTAGTGAAATACTACGATTCAGTGACGCCGGTTTTGTGATAGCCTTCATTAGCTTCACAAGACTTTTGCTTTGAATTTCCAAAAATAGTTTTAAATTGCTCAAAGGAGAATGCAGCAAATGATTCTGATCCCACTTCTGATGTCGGAAAAGCATTATTAGGGACGTTATTACAGTCCATTGGATTCGTTTATTCAATTATTTATTAATTTAAAATAATTAAAATATAACACTGATCTAAATTTTGAAATATAATGTACGCTAACTTGTATAAACAATATTACGATTAATTATCCAAATATAATTAATATACAAGGTAAAAGCGCTGGGGAATGAGACCGAGAACGAATCCGGGGTCAGCAGGATATATTCGATGTCTTTACTTGATCAATGCTCAACGAGAACTACTCGTCTCAGTACCCTAAGTACTTCTTCTCTCAAAAAATATTTCGACAGCCCTCATTGTCTGTCGATATCTTTAACTGTATACTTTTTACTTCTATCCTGTGACCTCGGCTACGTTTGGTGACCATTGTCACTCCGGACTCAAGCCCATTGCCATAACCATAAAAATTATAATCGGCTTAAGTTATAAATAATTATTAAATATTCTATGCTTTACAATTTTGCTTAAAACTAACAGACAAACTAAAATATTGGGAATTTCCCTATCTCTAGGAAAACCCAGCTCGATGTTATCTCCGACATATATATACATATGACTTATCTTAAGGATGCAAGATTATGTCCAAAAAATAAAAAAAAGTTGAAATTAATTAATTATTTAATATTTTCACGTCGTGCATTTGATTTTTAAATACTCAAAATTACAATATTATGTATCTGCACAACTTTCCCTTTTATAGAAGTTGCAAAAAACAAAAAAAAATTGTTTTTTGAAATACAAAAAATTTTTTTTTTAATTCAAAAATTCATATTTAAAAAAAAAAAACCCTTTCCAAAAATTTCAGGATCTTTTAAGATCAGTACAAGGTATCATACAAAAAAAATTGAGTCTAAATTTTAATGGTGCTCTTAGTTTTTGACGATTTTCAAAAATTCAAAATTCGACAAATTTGGCATTTTTCAAAATTTTTTTCCAAAATATTTTTTTTTTTTCAATAGCACCAAGTGCTCCCTTTCAAACAAAAGAAAGACCATTCCTGTATCTATAATAGCATTCGAGATATTGCAAAAACAAAATTGAAAAACTGGAAAAATCGCGAAATTTTGAATTTGCATATCTTTTGAAAAAAATTTTTTAATTTTTTTTTCTTTAGCAGAACTTCGTTTTATGATAAAAAAAAACTTCTGACCAAAATTCATCCAAATCGAAAGGGGTCGATTCCAACTATTGGTCGATTTGACATGGAATGACCCATATATCAAATTATATCAGCCCAGACCAAATTATATTAGGCAAAATCAAGCTATATCAGGCCTGATATGGCCAATTTTCATATCAGGTCATATCAGGCCTGTCAAAAATTATACATGGACATATTAGATCATATCAGGCCTGATATGATTATAATAAAAATTTTGATATGGCCATATTAGGACATATCAGGTTTGATCAGAATATTTTTTCACGGGTATAATTATCTTCAGATCACGCTTTTACTTGTCCACTTTCAATAATTTTTTTTTAATTTCTTTGGTGGTTCCGAAAATTAAAAAAAACGATCAAAAGTGAAATCTACTTATCCATATCGGGTGTGGCTGAATGGCATTTTTTAAATTTAATTTTTGTGAATAATGATTTTTGATCTAAAACTTAGCCGGTCATTTTATTTAGAGTATTTTTGTAAACTGATGATAAAAATCTTTACAAATTACGTATCCATAGCGAATATTGAATATCGAATAAATCATCAATAATTAATTATTAAGCAAGCACTTTTGCTACATAAATATTAATAATGAGGGTATCTCTGAGTTTATTAAATAAATTAATTCACTCTTGAATTAATTTATTAAGACCCTCTAGAGTTTAACCTTGAAATCCTACTCTTTTCTGCAGCACGTGCGTTAGGGGCATATCATAGGAATGTAAGAATTCACAGAAATTTGATACAGCTACATTTCTTAACTACGGTACTGTCAGTATATGTCTAACTAGCTGTTACCCGCCCGCTCCGCTGGGCACTTCATAGAATTGTATTTTTAGAGATCTAGACTTGAAATTTAATGGGAGTATTGTTTAAATTTGTACAGATTTCAAATTTTATCAGATTGGCCCGTTCCTTTTATCCCTGTGATTATTCTAGCTAATATTCATTGTAAATTTTAATGTGCAATCACTATGACATTCCAGTGGTTTTTTTCCAAAAATGAATAATGACTGAAACGAAGAAAAAAATTTGAAATGATCATTGAAAGTTTCAGTTAAAGTAATTGCGTGTCTCATAGGTGAAGTTGAAATTTGGCTAGCTTAAAGCGTGACGAATTTTGCCGTTAATTTAAATTTCCTCCGTGACATCAATTTTTCATAGAAACTTATTTGTACAAGTTTTTAACGAATTCTCTTAGAATAAATAGCCAAATTCCTTTTTCACATCTCAAGTGCTTAGAAAATGCATTCATTTCAATCTGTTATGTTCCCGCGATCCGGTAATAAGAACAATTCATGGGTTATGTGATCAGCAAAAGTAAAATGTATGTAAAATTCTTAGTCCGTTGAGTGAATAGCTACATGTAAAGTTAAATTTTGGAAACCTTACAATGACTTTTTTTGCCGCTGCCAAAGAGACGATTGTTGTGAGAAAATATAATTATTAAAAAAGGAAAATATTTAAATCCGTTGGCCTTGGAGGCCATTCCCATAAGTTCCTGTTTCTCTTGCGATTCTATCAAATTCTATATCTGTAGGAACTGTATTTGAAAAGTATAAATTTTTTGACAATTATCACTCCCACACTCTTATATGGGAGAGGAATTCCATAAGATCCTATTCGAGAAAATTTCTACATTATAAACAAAAGGTTTCAACAAAACTTCAAGTCCATAGAAACTTTTGTTTGGAAATGAGAGATTTTCATTGTTAACACCCCCGCAATCCCTTCTAGGGTTAGAATTCGAGAAAATCCATTCTTAGCTGAACTTGACATCATACACGAAGATTCTCACCAAATTTAGAGTCTGTAGAAGTTACAGTTTGGAAATTAAAATTTTAGATTTTAGCACCCATCCCCGCAATTCCTATCGGAAATAGTCTTTATTGAAGTTCATTGTGAGATGATCTCTACATGAGAAATAAAAGATTTTTACCAAATTTAGAGTTTTTAGAAGCTATATTTTGGAAATTAAGATTTTTTATTGTTAACACCCACCCCCGCGATCCTTATTGGAGGTAATTCGTTGTAAAGTCCGTTCTTAAATAATTTCTATATTATATGTAGAAGACTTTTACTAAATTTGGGGTCTGTAGGAGCTATAGCTTGGAAAATAAAAATTTTATTTGTTAACAACTACCCCTACAAACCCCTGTGAGGTGAACCATCGTGAAATTCGTTCGTATATTATTTCTACATCTCTTACAGAAAATTCTTACCCAATTTGGAATATATGGGAGCTGTAGTTTATAAACGGAATAGTTTTATTGTTAACGCCCCCGCAATTCTCTTTTGAGGTAGAATATCGTAGAATTCGTTCATAAATTATTTTTCCATCACTTGCAGAAAGTTCCTACAAAATTTGGAGTCTGTAAGAGCTACAACTTTAAAATTCAAAATTTTCATTGTTTATACCCATCCTCGCAACCCCTGTGGGGTGAGATATCGTAAAATTCGTTTATAGATTATTTCTATATCTCTTACAGAAGATTCCTACCAAATTTGGAGTCGATAGGAACTATAGTTTAAGAACGGGAATTTTTCATTGTTAACGCCGTCGCAAACCCCTTTGGGGGAGGAATTTAATAAAATCCATTCTTAGCTGAACTTGACAGGAAAATTATACCAGAAGATTTCCACCAAATTTAGAGTCTATAAAAGTTACAGTTTGGAAATTGAAATTGAAAATTCTAACACTCACCCCCGCAATCGCTATTGAAGGTAGAATTTATTGAAATCCTCATTTAGATCACTTCTACATCACACATAGAAGACTCTCACCGAATTTGGAGTCTGTAGGAGCTATAGCTCGGAAATTTAAAATTGTAATTGTTAACACCCACCCCCGAAATCCATATTTGGAGTAGGTTATCATTAAATATGCTCTTAGATCATTTCTACCACAAATATAGCAGATTCTTACCAAATTTAGAGCCTGTGGGAGCTTTAGCTTAGAAATTTAAAATTTTCATTGTTAGCACCCACCCCCGCAATCCATATTTGGAGGAGGTTGTTATAAAATCCACTATTAGATCATTTCTGGATCACATATAAATGATTCCTACCAAATTTGGAACCTATAGGAGCTATAGTTGAGAAATTTTTTATTTTCATTGTTAACCCCTACCCCGCAATCTTTATTGGGGATGAATTATCATAAAATCCGCTCATAGATAATTTCTACATCACATATAGGAGATTCCTACTAAATTTGGAGTAGATAGGAGCTATAGTTTAAAAATGGGAATTTTCCATTGTCAACGCCTCCGCAACCCCCCTTGTGGGTGGAATTTCGTAAAATCCGTTCTTAGCTGACCTCTACTCGGCGAAAGGAATATTCCTACAAAATTTCAAATCTCTACGCCTTATGGTTCCAGAGATATCGTGATGAGTCAATATATAGGTGGAAATCTCATATATATATATAGATAGATTTATTGGCACCAGATGTACAGCTTGTCTAACAAACTCTGATACATCTTTCGCTTAAATCTACTTTTCTTACACTAATTTTATAATTTATTATTTTATTTTAGTATTTCAACTTGATAGTTAATCTATATTTCAATCTATAACGCTAGTAAATACTTTCTTCGACTTTGGGTCGTTTCCTTAGTTTCAGTTTATCGCATATAGCAGATTCTTTTCAAATTTGGAGCTTATAGGAGCTACAGCTCGAAAATTTAAAATTTTAATTGTTAAAACCCACCCCCGCACCCCCCTGTGGGGAGGGATATCGTAAAATTCGTTCATAAATGATTTTTACATTACTTACAGAAAATTCATACAAAATTATGAGTCTGTCAGAGCTGTAGCTCGGAAATTTAAAATTTTCATTGTTAACGCCCACCCCCGCAATCCATATTGGGGGTAGGCTGTCATTAAATCCGCTCTTGAATCATTTCTACATCCCATAGAACAGATTCTTACCAAATTCGGAGCCTATAGGAGCTAAAGCTCGGAAATTAAAAATTTTCATTGTTAAGACCCACCCCCGCACTCCTCTGTCGAGTGGGATATCGTAAAATTCGTTCATAAATTATTTTTACATCACTTACACAAAATTCATACAAAATTAGGAGTCTGTAGGAGCTAAAAGTCGAAAATTTTTAATTTTCATTGTTAACGTCCACCCCCGCAATCCATATTGGGAGTAGATTGTCATAAAATCCACTCTTAGATCATTTCTACCTCGCATATAGCAGATATTTATCAAATTTTGAGCCTTTAGGAGCTACAGCTAAAAAATTTAAAATTTTCATTGTTAAGACCCACCCCCGCATTCTTCTGTGGAGTGGGATATCGTAAAATTCGTTCATAAATCATTTTTACATCACTTACACAAAATTCATACAAAATTAGGAGTCTGTAGGAGTTAGAAGTCGGAAATTTTTAATTTTCATTGTTAACGTCCACCCCCGCAATCCATATTGGGAGTAGATTGTCGTAAAATCCGCTCTTAGATCATTTCTACATCACATATAGGAGATTCCTACCAAATTTGAAGTCGATAGGAGCTATAGGTTAAAAATGGGAATTTTCTATTGTTAACGCCCCCGCAACCCCCCTTGTGGGTGGAATTTCGTAAAATCCGTTCTTAGCTGACCTCTACTCGGCGAAAGGAATATTCCTACCAAATTTCAAGTCGCTACGCCTTATGGTTCCAGAGATATCGTGATGAGTCAATATATAGGTGGGAATCTCTTATATATATATATATAGATAAGTATTTATTCTTGGTTGTTTAACAGGACGAAATAAAAAATCGTTTCAAGTTTTGATCTATTGCAGCTATTAATTAAATATTTTGACTTTTTTTTTATTTTTATTTTACACCATGCATTTTTTCTAAGGGCATTATTTCCGAACTCTATTCCAGCCTAGTTTCAGAGTTCTAAAAGCTATAGATTGGAATACACATTTTTTTTTTAATTTTTAACGCCCTCGCACAACCCTCTTGGAGTTGAATATCATAAAATTAATTCTTGATAAACTCAAACATGCCAAAAATATTTTGGCCAAGTTTTAAAGTTCTTAAAGCAATAGAGTGGAAGATACAAATTTTTAATATTTTTAACGCCCCCGTACAACACACTTAGGGTTTAATATCATAAAATTAGTTCTTAGTAAATTCAAAAATGCCAAAAGAAATATTCTGGCCAAGTTCCAGAGTTTAAAAAGCTATAGATTGGAAAAACAATTTTTTTAATTTTTATCGCCTCCGCACTCCCTCTAGGGGTAAAATATCATAAAATTAGTTGTTAGTAAACTCAAAGATGCTAAAAAAAATTTTTTGGTCAAGTTTCAGAGTTCTAAAAGCTATAGATTGGAAGATAAAAATTTTTTTTTAATTTTCAACGCCCCCGCATTCCCTTCTGGGGGTGGAATATCATAAAATTAGTTCTTAGTAAATTCAAACATGCCAAAAAGAATATCCTGACTAAGTTTAATACCTATAAGAGCTGTATTTTTCAAATGTGAATTTTTTTCAATTAACACCCCCGCAACCCCTCTTGGGGGTGGAATTTCGTAAAATCCGTTCTTAGCTGACCTCTACTCGGTGAAAAGAATATTCCTACCAAATTTCAAGTCTTTAGCTCTAATGGTTCCAGAGATATCGTGATGAGTGACTATATAGGTGGAAATCTCTTACATATATATAGATAAGGTTAAAATTAGAGGAAGGGTACTCATATGAACACTTTTTACTTACTTTCGCGTTTACTCATATAAACTCACGGCGTTCTATCATTGGCGTTCTTTTTCACTAGTCATACACGTATACTATTCAAGACTCTCAAGTACTAAAGGGTTGATTTAAGAGTGATGTTTTTGAATCAAAAGAGTGGAATCGCTTGAAGCAAAAGAGAAATTTTGAAGAAAGAAGTTTTTGAATCAAACTTTTTTTTTCGTCTATGAAATATTTCTTAAATGTATCCAAAAGCTTATAAAGAAAGATTTGATTTTTGGTTTTTTTTACTTTTTTTCTTATAAGCCACCGTACCCTTTTATTCGATAAAGCTTAATAATTGCATTTATTTTTTTAACAAAACTGCTTTTTTTAGATTTCTTCAATTTAATTTTCTTAAACATTTTTTAATTTTTTAACTATCGTATATGAATTGAGGTTTAAATTAATTTGGATGGAAGTCTAGTTAAGTCTCTATTAAGTTATTTATTATTTTAATAACCTATTTAATACTACGAATCTTGATTACACAGTGTGATAGCACGAGGGATATTATGTAGGGTCGCAGAATTGGTCCAGACGACAGATTTATGCATACTTCACTTTGAGGTATGACATATAATACTTTAATAGTTAATATAATAATTCAAGGTTGAATTCATAATTTACTAAATTATGGATATAATTTTAGATTTGAATTATGGAGATGATCGGAATTAAAAAATTATATTAATGTAGATTCAAAAATATGCAGATGTATATAAAAAAAAATTAGGAAAACGGTTGACCCTAAAGGCCATCCCTGCAACTTCCCGCTAATTCCGTTAATACCTGGCCGCTTTTTTGAGCTCTTCGAGCTCAAAAGTACAATCTGTGTGTTGTTTTAAGCTCTCCGAGCTCAAAAAGATACCTTTTCTATGCTTTTGAGCTCTTTGAGCTCAAAAGTCTGATAGAAGTTTCATGGAACACTATTTTTTGAATGTTCATACCGCAATAACTTTTGAATGAATGAACCGATTTTTACGCGGTTGGCGGCATTCTACGTAGTTTTTTAAGCCTTATAAATAATTTCTAAGTTTCAATTGGTCAAACTAGAAATTTCGGAGTAACTCTGAAAAAACACTTTTTTTGGTTTTCTTTCGTTCACGATATCTCTCGAACGAATCAACCGATTTTGACCAGCTTGGTGGCAATCGACGTGGTTTTATGATGTTAAGAGCTGATTAGTTTTTGGAATCGATCGGTAGAGCTGTTTGAAAGTTATTCCAAAAAATGTCGAAGTTATGTTGAAAAAATCCTTATTTCCAAATATTTCGTCGAGGATATCTCTCGAACTAATCAACCGATTTCCACGTTTTTGGCGGCAATCGACGCGGTTTTTTAACTTCTGAAATTATTCTATATCATCAAAAACGATCCGAGAAGAAATGACGAAGTTATGTGAAAAACACTTTTCGGTTTTCGGTTTTCTTTCGTTCACGCTATCTCTCGAACGAATCAACCGATTTTGATCGGGTTGACGCCGATCGGCGTGGTTTTTCAAGCTTAAGGACGGATTAGTTTTTGAAGTTGATCGATAGAGCCGTTTAAAAGATATTCCAAAAAAACTACTTTCAAAAATGATTTTTTTCTTATTTTTTTTAAGATTTTTCAAGATTTCTTAAAATCTATCGGTCCGAATCGGTTCAAATTCTCAGGAAATCTAAGTTCAGCGTAGCCCTTTCGAATGGCACCAACCGCGATGAAATCGGTTCAACCGTTCAAAAGTTATAAGCGAGTCACATAGTCACACACACACACACACACACACACACACATACATACATACAGACATAGTGACAACATCGCGGGGGTAGTCAGGGAAGCTTCCTGTGACCTTCAAACGTCGAGATCTGATGAAAACTCGATTTTTGCCAAACGGGGTAAAAACAATAACTTCCCGATTTTTGAAAATCTGAGATTTTTAGCGGGAAGTTAAAAATGTTTAAACGAATTCTTGCAGACATTTGCTTGGCTTGTAAAAGTGAATTGCAAGAAGTTTTTGAATTTACCAAGGCAAGCTAGTTCTACATAAAATTTAATTTCTATTTAATTGAATATCATCATTTTCATCAGTTCAAAATAGATTTACCTACAAGAAATTCAATTTCAATCGAGCTAAAAAATGATTAATTCAGATCTATATAAAGTACAAATTTATAAAAATACAAGTATGAAAAATAATGGATTTCTGGTTAATTTATTTACGTTCTAATAAGTAAAAATTTTATTTTCATTTTACCCACGTTGGAACTTTAAGTAATTGATGATATTGTTTTTATTATTAAAAAGCGGTTGATAGAATACAAATAAAACATTATAAAAAACATTATTAATTAATTATAAATTATATAAATGTACAATGAAAAATACTAATTACTCACTTTTTTACTAACTTGCTTAAGCAAATATATCTTAACAAATTAGGGTGTCGTATATTTCCAAAATTTTAATGACTACGCGACCTCCGCAGGAAATTAGTAAATTAATTTATGTTCCGCGCGCGCATGCTGAAGGATTTGGTAAACTCTTATAGTAAATAACGTCGGTGGATATGAGAATCACTGATTCACCTGCAGATGGTCATATATATATATTCACTGTTTAATATCACTCTAATTACAAATAATTTTTTGTTTTCATATCATAAATAATGTGCTATTACAAAGTATTTTATACTATATTGAAAAATGTTAAGTCAAAAATATTTTGCACATAATAAAATACTATTTGACAATATAAACACACTCAGGTAGACATTAGCGAGTAGAATAGTGACTAAGTGATACTACAGTGGCAACGTATACAATCTCTACTCACTTTTATCCCTACCACTATACTAACTTGCTCACACACATTTTCTTTCACTTTAACTCCACTTGTTGCATGTTTTAATTCAGAGTTACTAGTCTTAACTATTATCACGAAGTGTGGTTTATGACTTCATTCCATAACAAGTCACAATTTTAGATAAATATAAAAATTAATTTGCCCAATGTTTTATTCAAGGTGTAAAAGAACGTTATCGTTAAAAAATATGCTTTTTTTTTGGGTGATTACAAAACAACAAAAAAGTTTGAGTGAATAAATTTATAGAGAATATATTAATCATATAGTTCAGGCCAAAATACAAAATAAAATAATTTCTTTTGAATCCTTCTGCTAAATCTAATTAATTTCTTATCAAAAAGTTCTATATTCTAGTGAATAGCTATTACTTTTGGGCACGTACCGAATTTCTATAAATTGCCTCTGAAAGCTTATTGAATTATCAGAGGCGAAAATTTAAAGTTTGAATTGAAACTTACAAGAGTCATTTGATTATTAAATTAAACTTTTGAAAGTGAATTGAACTTTTGGTTTGGCGGACTAGGCTGGATTAAAACTTAAAGCAGCCTACCAGAAACATTCGGTTCAAATCGAATAAGCCTGAATTGAAACTTAATCAAACCGAGATATTTTTTAGTTCGTCAATTTCAATCCAGCTTGAACTTTTAAAGCTTGTAACAGGGCTATTTACCCTGTGACGGTAAAACCCTAGCGGATCGCTATCTACTAAGTATACACCAAATATACACGGTGTATACGCGGCGTATATACACTGAGTATACACCAAGTTTACACCAAAAATTTTTTCTAAGTCCCATTTTCATAAAAATTTCTCAGTGTTGGAAGCAAAGTCAAAAATTTTTTAAGTGTGACTGGAATAGTATTTTTTTACGACCAAAAAAAGTGTGTCTGGAACGATCAATTTCCAATTCTCATCAGCTCTGAAACTTGAAAAACACCATCGATAGCTGCAAACCGTTTTATTATTAAAGTAAAATAAATTGATAATTATTATTTTTTAGTTTCAGAATTATTTAAGGGAACATTTAAGAAAGAAACAGCACTACGGACAATTGCTAGATTAAATATATAATGATCGATAAAATTGTGAAAGTTGTCCAAACTTGGTGAATAACTTAAATCAAACACATAGAATAGTTTGTACAACGTTGAAAAAATAGTTGCAGGTTTGCAATCTTTTGCAAAATCAATTAAATGTCCATCTAATTGTACAAAATATGTATCCTCCTGACCGTTCATCACAATCATAAATGGTTGAATATTCGTGGTCGCTTTGATATTAAAATCATCAACATAATTTTGCATGTTGGTCCCTTCTTACACACATAAAACATTTATATAATCATTTATTATTATTATTTGTTTCGTCTAAGAAATTTAGATGAACATATGCAGCGAAAATATTAAATAATTCAAACTTACAGAAATTATGTGTAGCAAAGAAGGATTAGGAAATGTAGTTACATTTTTTACTTCATCATTGGTATCTTCTATTGGTGAGTTTGATACATCAAGTTGGTTCTAAAAACAAAAATTCAAGGTATTAGAAGGTGTAGTGTATTTAAGATAAACTTTATATGCCATATCATAAGTACTAACTTTAGTTTAGTAAAATTTTTAAGAAAAAAGTAAAAATTTACCTTCAAGAATTTTTAAAGTTTCTTCATCCTTGATGGATGGTATTAAAATATCCAGCAACTTACTAACTGTATATTTTTAAGGATTTTGAGCTAGAATATAGCGAGATGTTCCAGAGATGGCTGCAAGGTCAACAACCTCTTTTCAGATTTTTTTTCAAATGTTCAGACAAACATGAAAAAAATTGATCAAAATTCTATGACGGAGGTTGATTTTTTTTTTATTTTTTCAGTAGTAAAATGAAAAATCTCTCGAAAAATTTTTTTTATGCTTTCACTCACTGAATTACGACAAATTTATTAACGATGAATTATAAAAACTTGTCCACTGTAAAAAATTTGCGGAGTGAATGCGAAGTGGATGATTTTCAGTTGATTTAGTCCCCACTGAGTGAATTTTTTTTATTGAATAAAAACAAACAGTTATTACTCGAGTTTATTTGCAAAATTTTATTTTTTATTAACTTTTCGCAGAGAAAATTGAAAATTTTTGAAAATCGGGAAGTTATTGGTTTTACCTCGTTTTTCGAAAATCGAGTTTTCATCAGATCTCGACGTTTCGAGGTTCTAGGAAGCTACCCCGACAGTTTTTACGATGATGCCTGTATGTCTGTATGTATGAATGTATATGTGCATGTTTTTTTTTTAATTTTCCTGAAAATTTTAATTTTTTTGAAAATGTTAATTTTTTTTCAAAATTTGATTTTTTTAAATTTTAATTAAAAAAAAAAAATTTTCTTCACAACTTTTGTTCTGAGGACTTCAAAAATTTTTTTAGTGTATACTCGGTGTAAACTCTGTGTACATCGTGCGCATATACACCGTGTAAATTCAGTGTAAACTTGAAGTGTATTTGGTGTATATACAAAATGCACTGAGTATACACCAAATAAACCCCTAATTTACACTGACACTAAGTATATCGAGTTTACACTAAGTTTACACGGTGTATATGGATCCGCTAGGGAACCGCACACGCGTGATAATTATTCGACGCAGCACTGGCGCGTCTCGGTCTTCGGGACCCATTAGCATTAAGTGGGGGAAATTTTGGATTTCTTGGTCAGTTGAGTAGCTGCGGTGAGTTAGAGGTAGTGCAGTGCTCAGTTCAACAACATCAGCAGCCAAAAAGTTCAAGAAGGAAGCCAGTTTTGAACAAAGAGTTTCCTCAGCACAAATTTAACCAGGTATTGAGGCTTTCACATTTTTGATGAGCCAAGGGGGTCGTATACCCGGCTCATCAATTTTACTACTTCTCATTATTAATTAAAGTTTGATAATTCAATTGTTTATAATAATTTGCTCAATAATAATTAATTATTTTAACTGATTTGATTCGTTAGCATTGTGAGCATTCCTCTTGGGGGATTTTATACCCGAGGAATGTTCTAGACCTCTTGGGTTTGAAGTCGTGAGTAATTAATTTATTAATTTGGCCAGTTCATAATTATTAACATCTTAAAATTGGTTTAAATAAATTTACTCCATTAATAAAACATTAATTTAATTTCTGAATATCGAGAATTATTCCAATCGGCGGCTCACGACCGGTCAAGCGTCGGTCGCATACCCGAGGTCATATTTGCTACGCAGTTACGAACAACGGCGTTCATTTTGAGCACACAAATTCCTTGTGAATTTTATTACGCAGAAAATATAAAAGTAACAATTGGACTATCATTACAATTTTTAACAATTGAATTATCATTTATTAATATATTTTTTTATTGGAAATTATTTAATTATTTAAAAATATTTTATTTATTGAGAATCGGTCACTGAGTTTCGACGCCATTGAGATCGAATTACCCGTGGATAATTTTTCGTGAATTTATTTTACATTGAGAAAAATTGTTTTATTAATTATTTATAAATCGAAAAATTCCACGTGGTCATTTATACATTGAACTATTGAAGACTAAAATTAATATTTTATTGGAATTATTTATAAAAACATTTAACGGCATGGATTAAGTCCCAGAAAATTAGTTAGAATTTTATAAAGGAATATTCTTAAGAATTTATTCAAAATTTAAGAAATAAATTACGAGTTGAATTGAAATAAATTTATGCGTCGATATTGTTCTTAAAAATTTATTTAATGTTGAGTATTAAACTCGTGTTGATTTTGGAAGAAGCTTAGGCGTCGTTTTAATCCGAAGTTATTGAAGGTTCTGTTTTATTAATAGTGGAAATTGTTTATGATTTTAATTGCGAGCTAATGACTGGAAAAATTGTAGTAAAGTTAACGTTGTAAGTTTTGGAGTTCAATTTTATAAGTTCGGAAGTAAAAAGTAAAGTAGAGTCAGTGTGTGTGTGAAGACGCGTGGGTTATGTGTGTGAAGATCGTGCGGGTTGTGTGAGGCATTTCTAGAGCGTGTGTGCCAAGTGGACAACGCGACGTAGTTAGAAGCCGTTGTATAGACGCCAAGTGGGGTACCACGGTAGTAAGATAGAAACTGCAGTATAGACGCTCAAGGGAGGGTACTGCAGGATTAAGTTTAGTTTTGAGCAGGTGTGGGAGACCGTTCGTTCTGAAAAAGCCCAATTAGTTTTAGGCAGGTATGGGAGACTGCTCATTCTGAAAAAGCCCAACTAGTTGTAACCAGGTTGTGGGAGACCGTCCGTTAGAACATCCCAGCTAGTCATTGTATCGTCGTTTGGAAAAAGGGTCGTTTGTAAATATCGTTTATTTCGCAGTCAATTCTCCGCGTCGCTAGGTAATAAGTTGTTAGTTTATAAGTGAGCTGAATTGTCAGCAAATTTGTTAAAGTTGATTTGTTATTAATAAAAGTCCGGATATTGTTAAATAAAAGTTTATTCATTCCAGATCACCTTCCTCCACTCTCTCTCCCTGTAGATTATAAGCTCAGCTCTGGTTTCCGGTTCCAGGAACCGTGTTAAAAAATCCTGGTGGCGCCCTTGTTAATTTAGAATCATTTTGTTTATTGGATTGTTCTTTATTTAAATTAATTAGGGGCCAATGAGCGGTAAGTAAAACAACCCGTTACAAGCTTATTTAAAGCTTATTTACCAAACGATCTTCTGAGAAATAATCATGAACCTGGATTGAAACTGATGAGACTACTTTTTCTATTCGCCTTGGACGTAAGGTTCACATCAATTTTCGTAAATTCGCGCCACAAACCTTAGGCTTACATTGCAACCTCGACGCCGTCGGGATAATCAACCTCTTTTGCCACCTTATGACATAAATTACTATTTTCCCTTATAGTTTGGGTAAAATATATGAAAAAAAAAAGTGAAAATTAAAAAAGTTTGGAAAATCCAAAAGTGCACGCTTCATAATCTCATTTTCTATGATAAAATTGATTAAGGGGGAACACCACTGTGACGATCGAAACAAAGAGGTGATTTTCGGGAATTTTTTTGACAGGGAAAATAAAGAAATTTGGGGATCGGATTTTTTTTATTTTATTAAGGGTACATTAAAGATTATTACCCTAAATTTTGATTAAAAAATATTTAATTATTACAAAGTTATTAACAATCTGGTAGAGCACTAGAAAAAATTTCCTCCTCCATGGTCGGTTCGATAACTCAAAAACGGATCATCTGAAAATAAAAACCCAAATTGCTTTTTAATCAGTAAGCATGTAGTTATCGTCGCACGTACGGAATTTTGAAAATTTTAATTTAAAAAAAAATGGCGACTGATTGCAAATTTTCTCACTATTCTTACTATTTTTTTGTTTGTTTTAACCCGGCTAAAAAAATCTTTAAAATAAAATTTTTCAAATTCCGTACATACGACGATAACTATATCCTTACTGATTAAAAAGCAATTTGGGTTTTTATTTTCAGATGATCTGTTTTTTAGTTATCGAACCGACCGTGGAGGGGGGAAATTTTCTCCAGTGCTCGACGAGATTGTTAATAACTTTGCAATAATTAAATATTTTTTAATACAAATTTAGGAAAATAACCTTTAATGTACCCTTAATAAAATAGAAAAAAAAAACCCAATTCCCAAATTCCTTTATTTTCCCTGTCAAAAAAATTCCCGAAAATCACCTCTTTTTCTTTGATTGTCACAGTGGTGTTCCCCCTTAAAATAAAATACAAATACTTTTAAATTTTTTGCGCGATTGTCCACCCAGAAAAAAAAGGTACTGCGCACGTGTTGTAAATGAACCTTATTTACATAGATATAAAAATATACCTATTATATAAAAAATTATTAATTATTACTATTATATATACAATATATAAAAAAATGGACTCGATCGGTTAAGTTTTTCGGCAGTGACCATGCCAGTTTCCATACATACATCAGACACACGGATGACCACGGAATGATTTTTTTACACATTTTTTTTTTTTTTTATTTATAAAGCAAAATGTCATGAGTGTTGAAGCTAGTGTTTTTCCATGATAATTATGTATAAATATTATTCTAAAAGTGCGATAAAAAATAAATATAGATAATTATAGTTCAAAAAATCACTTGATTTTTGTAAGGCGAGAGTAGAGCACACAGTAAAAAATTTTTCGTCATTGTGTAAAGTGTAAAAATGTTTGTGTAGAATTTAACATTTTGGTGTGTAGAATTTAACATTTTAGTATGTTGATTCAACACAATAGAGTGTTGATTCAATACAAACTGTGTAAAAAAAGTTATCAACACAAATTTTTGTGTTAAATTTGACGAAAAATTTTTTACTGTGCACTACTTCATCCGCTTCGCGTATGAGGTGTGCAAAATAATCAGATTTCAATTGCTTATGAAAAATTTATAAGCAAAATTACAACCCGGGTAAAAAAGATTATATATACTTATACATAATTATATATGAAAAGTGGCCCTATATGATTATATAAAATTAGATATCTATATATATATAATAAAAATGGTCTTCGTTTGAGGCTCAATCACGCCTAAACCACTGATCGTATCGACATGAAACTACGACCATTCGATGCGAAATTTTTTCTAGATGGTTTATAGCTATTTATTTTTCGAATTTCAACGTTCCTTCATTTTGTTATTGCTGTTTTACTTTTATGAACATTTATCCCGCTAATAAAAACAAAAGACAAGCATTTTCTCTTGATTCTTTTGTTTTCATGGATTTCAACGGAGTAAATTAAACGGATTATGTTTTTTACATTCAGCTAATAATCTACTCACACACTCCCACGCACTCACCCTTTCACTCCCACTTAAACCCAATAGAATAACTGATGAAAAAGAAATTTTCTTATGAATTTTTTTAATTAATTTTATTTTAATTTAATTGAGAACGGCTAGGCCGATTGGGCTATTTTTTTGTTGTCTTCAGAATTGTCAGGAGAAAGTTTTGTATGTAAGAAAATTTTAAAAAAGTCCGCTAAAGAGTTAAAAATTTTGATGATAATCGAAGGATTCCCATCTATATAGTCACTCATTACGAAATCTCGGGAACCATAGGACTTAGAAATGTGAAACTTGGTATGAATATTACTTTTGCTACATAGAGGTCAGCTAAGAACGGATTTTAAGAAATTCATCCCTCAAAGGGGATTGCGGGGGCGTTAACAATGATTAATTTCCGTTTTTATATAGCTTCTACATGCTTCAAATTTGGTAGGAATCTTCTGTAAGAGATGTATAAATAGTCTATGAACGAATTTTACGATAGCTCACCCCACAGGGAGTTGCGGGGGTGGGTATTAACAATTAAAATTTTTTATTTTCCAGCTATAGCTCTTACAGGCTCCAAATTTTGTAGGAATTTTCTATAAGTGATGAAAAAATGATTTATGAACTAATTTTACGATATCCCGCCCAAAGAAGATTTCGGGGGCATTAACAATGAAAATTTTCAATTTTAAAGCTATAGCTTCTATAGACTCCAAATTTTGTGAGTCTTCTATATGTAATATAAAAATGATCTAAGAGCGGATTTTCCAACCTGTAACTTCTACAGACTCCAAATTTGGTGGGGATCTTCGTGTGTGAGGGAATATTCGTGTATTTCCTTACAACAATCGTCTATTTGGCAGCAGAGAAAAAGTCATTGAGAGGTTTTCAAAACTTAACTTTACATGTAACTATCCAATCAACGGACTAAGAATTTTACATTCATTTTACTTTTGCAGATCACATGAATTCTTTTATTTCGGGATCGCGGAAATGTAACAGATTAAAACGAATGCATTTTCCAAGCACTTGAGATGTAGAAAGGAAATTTGGTTACTTATTTCAATAGAATTCATAAAAAACTTGAACAATTAATTTTCTATAAAAAAATTGATGTCACGGAGAAAATTTTAGTTAACAGAAAATTCGTCGCACTTGAACTTAGACAGATTTCAACTTCACATATGAGACTTGCAATGACTTTAAGTAAAACTTTCAATGCTCATTTCAAATTTTTTTCTTCATGTCAATTATTATTAATTTTTGGAAGAAAGCCACGGAAATGTTATAATGATTGCACATTGAAAGTTACAATGAATATTAGTTAGAAAAATCACATGGATGAAAGATACAAGCTAATTCGATGGAATTTGGAATTCGTGAAAGTCTAAACAATATCGATGCTTACAGTTCTATCCGCGGAGCATATTTATGTTCATAAAAAAAAAAAAAAAAAAAGGAGAATAATGAAAATATGGAAAAAAAAAAAAATAAATAAAAATGAAACATAAAATTTAATTTACTTTTCAATTCGCCCAGCAAAGCGGGCGGGAACGGTTAGTATATATATATATATATATATATATATATATATATATATATATATATATATATATATATAAATATATATATATATATGTATGTATATTAGGGTGATTTTTTTTTTTACTGTATTTTTTTTTTTTTTCGGTCCCATCGTGAATTCTTGTTGGAAATACCCCAAAAAAAATTCCCTGAAAGTTTGAGCTCTTAATATTAATTAACGTCCTCGACCAAGGCATGTGAATATTTCCCATTGAAAATACATAAAAACTTTGATTTTTAATTTTTGAATTTCTAAAGCTCAGCGGCATTTTATGGGATCACTTTGATCAAAGATGGTTTTTTCTTAGAATTGAACGCTCTACAAAAGTGCCCATTGCCGCAAAGTCGTAACTCACACTGGCGAGGCAGTACGGGCCACTGAACCTGATTTTTTCATAAAATTGGCGTTTTTTTGCATTTATCTCGTAAATATCAAGAGCTACGGAAAAAGTGTAAATGACAAACTTGTAGAGAATTTAATTTTCAACAAAAAAAGTCCTATGGACCAAATCGCTAAGATCAATATTAAGCGAGATATTAAGCCTTAAATTTATTTTTTCGTGAAAT
The DNA here is from genome assembly GCF_020080835.1 of Cotesia glomerata. Lineage (NCBI taxonomy): Eukaryota > Metazoa > Arthropoda > Insecta > Hymenoptera > Braconidae > Cotesia > Cotesia glomerata. The sequence continues at coordinate 17,588,807 of NC_058164.1, forward strand.
TTTGGCCGATCATTAATTTAAACTTATTAATATCTTGTTTACTTTCTCTGTTTTTTATATTTTTTCTTCAATATATTTTTTTAAGGCTAGAAAAATAGGATATGATAAGTATCTTACATTATAAAAGCTTATATCTTAAGAATCTTTAATAAATAATGGATTTACGAGTTTCTGCATAAAACTTATGAATTCAATTACACTTAAATAATTTATATATTATTAACAGTTTATTAAATTATAATAGTTCGAATTATATTAACAACAATAAGTATTTAATAAAAATAAAAACAACAATACCAATTAATTATTATTGAAAGCAGAAAAATGAATTGTTAGATTAATTCATTGTCAATATATTGTGATTTTTTACACGATGTGTATTGAGATCGATGGTGCTGAACAGTTTGAAAAATTCTTTGTCTTTCATCTTCGTTATAAGTCAATACTTTATTAAAACTTTCGGCTAGCGCTACTCCTCTTTCCGCAGTATCGTTTACTACCCGAGTCAAAATTCGAGTCCCGTTTTGACCGTAAAAATGTCCCAACTCTTTGAAGTCTAATATGCCGCTAAAAATCGAGTCTGTTTTGATCGTACAAGACGGTATCGGAGAATAAGTACGGTTAAAACAGGCGTACGCAGGTCTGTTTTGACCGTAAAAATTTCCAGGAGTATAATATTATCATTATAAATATTATTACTATATTTGTCATCTTGTTGATTATTATTATTTCTCTTGCCATCTTGTAATTCTTAGGCGCGAAAATTTAAATTAATAAAAAACATGAAAAGTTGACATTTAAAAATTAAAAATTTAATAATAATAATAATAATAATAATAACAATAATAATCTCAGAGAAGGGTTTTTCTTTCAAAAATTTGAATTTTGGAAAAAAAATATTATTCTTTTTCTAAATTCAGCTTAGTTCACATATTTTCACTGAAACAAGTTTTAAAATATATAAGAATCGCAGGTAATTGTTTAATTTCACATTTTTAAAAAGTAATTAATTTTTGATATTTTTTCATAGTTTTTTTAATCCAACAACTGACGTTTTTCATATTTTTTTTTACTCTAAAATTGAAATTTTTCAAAAAATTAAAAAAAAATTTTCTATTTTAGATTTACTCTGATAAAAAAAATATTTTACAAGTAGAAAAAAAAAATTTTTTTAATTATCGATTTTTCGATATTTTGCTAAAACTTTTTTTTAACCCAAAATTTGAAATTTTTCATAATTTATTTTTAGTTAAAAAAATTGAAATGTTTCATAATTTTTCTTATCCCAAAAATTAACATTTTTGAAAAAATTTTTGAAAAATTTTTCTATTTTAGATTTATTCTAAAAAAAAAAAATATCTATTAAGTAGAAAATAATCTAATCATGTTGATTTCACACCCCGTGAAAATAAGCAATTACCGAATCTTACAATTGAAAATAGAAGTATAAGATTAATAATTGAGAATGGATAACTAAATTTCAATTTTGAATGTCTATAAATATAATTATTACTATTCATTTAATTTCTCCGTAAAAGTTCTTTTTCAGATTCCACTCAGAACTTAGTTATTTCAAGACGCGTCTTTTAAAAGTTTATGAGACTACTGAGATTCGCCTTTACCAATCGGCAGTGTAGCGATGCGGGTAGCGCGTAAGTCTTGACGACGATAGGTTCAAGTTCGGTTCTCGGTTAGGGCAAAGCGATTTTATTTATTTCTTTATTTACGAAGCGTATTAGGTTAAGTTACCATAAGTAATCCTTTCCTCTATCTCCTTACTCCTTAATATGTATAAACTGGACAATAAATAACCCCTGTTCGTAAAAAAAAAAATCAAACTTGGAAATCATCCATTTTTGTTTTTTTTATTACAAAATTAATTTATACATTTTTTTGTGCTCATAAACGATTTTGATAGTTGTAATTGTAATAATTGTTAATTACAAATTTTTATGTTAATGACAATTATTATTAATTACTATTACTTATTTCTTATAACAATAATAATTATTATTCATAATAATAATTATTATTGCAGTTATTAAAGCAAAAAAAAAATAAATAAATGGGATTTCAATTGGATTTGAACCCGGATCCCTAAGAATTTTAAAATTTAATTTATTATTATTATTATTATTATCATTATTTCAAGCCTGGTTTGACCGTAATCGTGGTAGAATGGGACAAAACTCCACTAGTTACGGTGATACCAGGCTCAGTTTAAATGAGCTATCAATACAGCGCCAAGTCTGTTTTGACCGTAAAATTGAGATGGGAAAAAATTACGGTTAAAACGGAACTCGAATTTCGACTCGGGTACTTTTAACTTTTTGAATGTATCATAACATCGTTTATACTCAAGATTTGATTCCCACAAACTTGGATCTGTATGCAAAAATTCATAGGGGAGCTCAAATTGCTCAAAAATAAACAACGAGTTTGGATTAACAAAATCGCTTATGTTTTTCTCAGATAAAGACGTTATTTCTTCATAAGCGACTGATAAACGTTTATTAGGCTTTTTGACCGCTACCTGGAAATTTATTTTTTGTACGATCTTTACTTTTTCTTCTACTGACACAGTTTCATCAAAAAGAGCTAAACAAGCAAGATTTTCGTGTAAGTACTAAGTACCACAAATGCCGAGACAATTTATCGAGTGCTACATTTGCAATTTCTGGATGTATTTTTTTGTAGTCAATAAGATCTTTTACTAATTGCAAATCCGAGTTTGGAGCATTTATTGCATTAGGAGCAGTAAACCATATTTTTACATAAAATATTACGATGAAAACACATATTTTCTGCAAAATTTTTTTTTCGTTTGCTCCCATTTTAAACTGGTTTCTAAACATATATATTTTCAAGCAATAGAGAGCTTTCGATAACCACCGTGCGTGATGAAAAGCACCAGGTGCTTTAAATTCGGCTCTATGACTTTTGATACCACCCAAAAAGATACAGCTCAGCTCCAAAAACTCCTTGTAATCATTTCTTGGATGATGATTCTAACAAAAAATAAGAAAAATTTAATAATTGCGGCCAGAAAAGAAGATATTTTCAGAATTTTAAAGTAAAAAATATTATTTAAAAAGGCAAAATTTATAAAACTAAATCACTTAAAAATTCGAGTTATATCGAAGTATGCAAAATAACTACACTGATAAAAGGATTTATTTACTATTAATAATTTGATTTATTTGAAGATAATAATTTAATTTAATAAATATTTTTAACATTAAATAAATATTTATTAGGGAGAAAAGTACATTTAATAATATTTAATAAATATTTATTAATAGATAACAAATATTTATTAACAGTTAATAAATACTTGGTTGAGTGAATTTGTTTGGCTTGCAATGTCATATGATATGAAGGTTGCTTATAAACAAAAATCATCCTTGTAAATTATTTGCATTAATTATATTACATTATAATAACATTTATTGTAAACTACCAAATTCTATCACAGCTCATAATTATTTTTTATATTTTTACATATTAAAAACGTTAATTTATTAAGTGAATTGAATTATTATCAATGTATTCCAGTTATAGGGTTATAAAAAGTGTCAAAAGAAAATTGCTATTTTTGCTTTTTATCCTAAATAAATATTTGTTAACAGTTAACAAATATTTATTAACTATTAATAAATTAATAAATATTTATTAACAGTTAATAAATTCTACGTAATGAATACTAATTAACTGTTAATAAATATTTATAAAATCCCATGATGTTAAAAAATCATTTATTAACAGTTAATAAAGCTTATTAAATATTAACAAGTCCTTCTATCAGTGTATCAGAAAGATCTAATGACTGTAAAAGAAATTAACTTTATAAATAATAATTCTTTCAATGGTAAAACTATTTATGAATTAATTAATACCTTCAGTTGATTTTCTATGAAGTCAAGAATATCGTCTTTTCTTTGATCCACAGATTCGGTAGAATCTGGCGCCAAGTTCCGTTCAAATCTGCTGTAAACGGAGCGCCAGACTACCGACTATGTTTACTGTAAGCAGAACGGTATTTTGAGGTTGCGAAATTTTATTTAATTCTACGGTACTTTTTTTTCCTAAATTGTATATTATAACAATAATTCATACTTTATTTGACTGTTATTAATTAATTATATTCACTTATAACAATTAATCTAATTGAAATTATTAAATTTAATCAGCACAAACTATAGCAACGCAAAAATTTCGATCCTGACTTTTTTTCGATGGGCAAAGTGATCTGCCACAGACTAAATAATTCGAGAATGCATAGTAATCCTTCATTAGATGGGAAACTACAGTTAAAAAAAGATATTTCACAGCTTGCATCTACACCCGCCAAGGTGGGCTGGAATTATTTTTACATAAACTGTAGTTTCAAGGGGATAGTTTGCTATAAAAAATGCAACCAACGCGAGATTTAAGTTGGTACCAATTGTAAATTTTTATTATAACTACAAAAAATACTAAAATCCGAACAAAAACAGTTTCACTGTAAAAAATCGCGCCAAGTCCACGTTCATAAGACTATTAAGACAAAAATTTGTTTTTCTTTACAAAAGTTATAAAATAAAAAATTAAAAATCAAGTAACCGATATGATTGTTTATGATTTTCGGAAATTAAAAAATTGTGTTATAAATTTAAAAATTAAGAAAAATTTTGGAACGTACTTGGTGTGCGTCATTGTGTATTTAAATTTTTAAAGTCCTAGTAAATAGATTTTACGAATTTCATTAAAGTAAAATATTTTGCAACCGCGCACACTAAATATGTTCCAAATTTTTTAATTTTTAAATTTGTAACACAATTGATTTCAATTTCGGAAAATCATAAACAATCATATCGGTTACTTCGATTTTTAATTTTTTTATTTTATATATTTTTGTAAAGAAAAAACAAATTTTTTTTTCTTTAATAGTCTTATGAACGTGGACTTGGCGCGATTTTTACAAGCGAAACTGTTTTGTTCGGATAAAAGTTCTTTCTCGGGAGAATTACTCGGTTGAATACTCTTCACCAAAGTAATTCGAGGGGGATATTTCTACCTGGAGTATTGACCAGGCCCAGGTACCCTGATAACCACAGTTTCAGACCAACCAAGTTGGTGTCAGATAGTTGCCACCAACTTAGCGACAACTTGCGGTCCTTCCAATTTGTAACTGTTGGCGCCAAGTTGGCTACAAGTTTCTGAGAAAAAGAGACCAATCTACCGCAATATGTCGCCAGAATTTCTTGAGAAACTTATCGTCAACTTGGTGTGAAAAAGTTTCAGAGCAACTTTGCTGACAACCAGGCAACTTGGAGACTAAGTTGATGACACCAACCGAGCCACTTTCAAGAGTTGCCGCCAAGTTGGTGACAAGTTGCGGCAGTAGATTGACACAGAAAGTTGCGGCCAACTTGGCTATCAGGGTGGGAGGCCACGGAGTCCGGCGGGTAGCAACCATCCGGTGGGGTTACACTACTTTGTAAGGTGGCCAGGCAGAGTTTAGCCCCACCAGGTGGCACCGAAGCATGGAACAAGCGGTGTTGGTGCGGGTTATGTTCGAATATTGTTGATTGTGACGCATAAAGTTTGTACATATTATCGCTTCGCTTTTGATATTTGTTTGAAAAGAGTTGTTCTAATGTATTGTTTATATTGTTTAATTTTGCTTATATTGTTTATATCGTTTATTAATATGATCGGAGCCAATAAAAGAGGTCTCCCTTTTTTGATTTATTTAAAATGAGGTGTTTTGTTTATATTTTCGTTGTGATATATGTGATGTCTCCGTTTTATGACTTCTGGACTCCGGCAATTGCAGAGCTTCGGGGACAC
>NC_058164.1:17594738-17602954 GCF_020080835.1 Cotesia glomerata
TGTAGCGGGAAATTGCAGGGGTGGCCTTTAGGGTCAACCGTTTTCTTAATTTTTTAATTTTCAAATCGCAATAACTTTTGAATGAATGAACCGATTTTCACGCGGTTGGCGGCATTCAACGCAGTTTTTTAAGCTTCATGAAGAATCTCTAAGTTTAAATTGATCAAAGTACGAATTTTAAAGTAATTCCGAAAAAACACTTTTTTTGGTTTTCTTTTGATAACGATAATACACGAACGTATCAACCGATTTCGACTGGACTGGCGGCGATTGACGTGGTTATTCGATGTTAAGAGCTGACACACACACACACACTCACACACACACACACACACACACACACACACACACACACACACACACACACACACACACACACACACACACACACACACACTCACACACACACACACACACACACACACACGGATTTTTAAAAATTTTCAATTTTCTTAGCGGGAAGTTAAAAAAATTAAAAATGAACAGGAAAAAATATAATTAAAAACTGAACTATGCCGATAAATGTCATTTTAATGATTGATTTAAATAAATTTATTGATAAATTGGTTATATACTATTAGAAACTGCAGTTATTTACTAATATTGGTTGTATCGTGCTAGAATAAAAATTTGGCACAAAATGAGTCAATGATAAATAATATTTTTGCCAAAAATACATGTCAAGACATCGTTGTATTTTCAATATATTTATCATTAGTTACACTCAGTTTTTTTTAACACTTTCATAAGACATGCAAATTTTCACAATTTTTGAATTTATTATCTTCTTTTTTAAATAACCATGTTAATACTCTATGAGCTTTTATACTTGCTCGCATCATACTTTTTGATTTATACCAATGGTTACTTCTTAGTATTTTTTCAGTATCACCTGCAGTGGCATGATTGAAACTTTTTCGCTTTAGTCTGATTTGATGAAGTACACCAACGAGTAATTCATCAACATTATGATTTATGCCAACTGATATTTCTATGAATTTTGCATGATAAGTATACGCAGTGTATTTTCCATCTAAAACAAATAAGTAAAAACAAATTACGGTTAATTTTAGATAAATTAAAAAGAGTAATATAGGTATTTAATAATTATACATAGTAGGGTGTGCCAAAATTCAATTTTCGTGATAAACCTTTTAAAATTGGAATTTTAAGCTCCGCTTCTAACAGGAGCTGTGTGTTGGGTATTTCCTGAAATATTTTGGGTTGAGACGTTCGTATTTGATTTTCATAGTATAAAATTTTTTTAATTTTTTCCGGCAGCTGTGGAGATATCTCACGACCGGAAGTGCCCAAACAAAGTTCCTGTTAAAAATTAAATGAGTTTTGGCACACCCTAATATATATGTTAGAGTGTCTGTTATTTACCAATTTGGTTTTTGACTTTGCACCGCCCCTAAAATTTTTATTTCTCGACCTAAAAAAAAATATCAGATCCATGCAAGCCCTTAATATTGATATTGAACCATGCCACAAAGACGATACATTTCCCATTTAAATAACATGGGGTTTTGGCACGTTATACAATTAATTTTTTTGTTTCTATATGCCAGTTCATATATGGCAATAGCAAACAAGTAATTTGTAGAAAATTGAACGCTCTACAAAAACTTTTTCTTAACTTTTTTCGATAAATTTACTTACTCAAAAGTTATTTAAGCTCAAAGTTAAACTAAAAATTATTTCTTCGTTTTTTTTTTTTTTATTTTGACCGAAAAATTGTCATTATTTATGTAAAAATTAATTTCTATTGAAAAAAATATCTCATTTCAACTGTATTGTAAGTAAAATTAGCCTTAAATATTTCGATAACCAGAAAATTCAATTTACAATTTGAGTTACTTTTAAAATTGTGCAATTGTGAAGGAGGTAAATTAAGGAAATCACTTAAAAGCTCAAACTGTTCGAATAAAGTCATAGACATCTTCGTTAGAGAATCACCGATATTTTTAATACACAATGAATCTAAATTGTTAGATCAGGGTCAATACGTTCTTTGTCAGTTTGACTTTCCTTCGTTTTTATTGCTTCAACTATTATTTATTTTACTTCCAGTGATATAGAATCATCAAAAAAAGTTAGTGAGACTATTTCTTCCGATAAATACGACAAATTGCACGGAAAAAAAAGTGACTTTAAAATCTCATCAGCTGATACAAAAATTGTATCACCTGTGAAGTCCACAGATGTGATCCTAGATTAACATCACCCGGTGATACATTTTTTGTATCTAATGAATTTTAAATGGGACTAACTTTACGGTAATATACGTACCCTCAAACCTTGAAATAAATTTTTCAAGACAATATTTTTTAGCATTGAAGATACAAAATCATTGGCCATGCTATTTTCACGTTTTTTAACAACAAATTCAATTAATAAAAAAAAAAAACAGACGATACGAAACATCAACAACAAATAAAACCTATACAATATTCAGGCGCATGCGTGTAGGGCACGCATAATTTACTTCACCGTAATGTAAAATCTACATCACGGTGATACAATATTTGTACCACCTCAATCTAAAACTAACTCCACTCGTATAATTGGATTTTTACTTCATTTGTGGCACAACTTTTAAATCATCTTTTTAACTTCCCGCTAAGAAAATGGAAAATTTTCAAAAATCAGGAAGTTATTGTTTTTACCCCGTTATTCGAAAATCGAGTTTTCATCATTGTTGTAGATTGAGTAGATTTAAATTAAATAATATATATATATATATATATATATATATATATATATATATATATATATAATAAATTCAGAACACTCAGATTATTTTAGTTTAATTTAGATTTGCCTTGCGCGCAAATCTATTATTTATTATTCAATAAGTTCCAAAATTAAAAGTACCGACAATAATTTCGAAAAAGAAAATATTCGCGTGGCGTACTAAAGTCTTGCTTTTTGATAAGTCCTTTCTTGTTCCTTGGTTTTCAACTCCCTCGGTTGAGCTGTTCGTACCTTTGGAGTGGGAGAGTCCCAGAGGGTAGTGAGGGTAGTTGCGCGCGCCTCTACAACTCTCATCTTCGGCTAGCATCCTTTCTCGAGTTGGCAAAATGGGACCATGCTGAAATGAAGACCCTCGATGTTCCCAGGTTATTTGCAGCCCGCCTGGATGTCTGGTTTTTATGACTTAGTCCTGGGTACTCGAGTAATCCCTTTTTTTAGTGAACGTTTTGGAAAATAAGCTTCTTAAAGGATTATGGCAATAAAAATTAATAAATAAAAATCTCTGGGTTTTCTCCAGTTTCGTAAAAAATATTCCAAAACGTTCGGTATCTTATTCTAAGTGACCACTACAATTACAAGCGTAAGTTTATTTTAACGAAGAAATTTTTCTTAGAATGTCTAGACTAACTGCGCGGCACTAAAAGTTTTTATAGGTTTTCCTTTGGGAATTTCCGGTGATTATAAATTCGTCTAACACCCGAAAATTAATTATATAAAATTGCCCATTTTTAACAATAAAGATTAACATAGAGAAGTTTACAGCATTTTAAGAATTCTTATTTTTTTCTTGCTCGTACTATTACAAATAAAAAAAAAAGAGCCATTCGGCAGCCGAAATGGAAGTAGATTTCATAATTTATTACTAAATGCCTAGCAATTGAATAAGAAAAGATTATATATATATTGTGTAAGGATGTACAACAATTTTTGAAAATTCCGACATAGAGTACTAACGATATAGTTCGATTTCTATGAAATCTACTGAAAATTATAAAAATTAATTTCAAGCCAAACAAATTTTTTGAAAATTCTGACATAAGGACCGATGCAATAGTTACATTTCTATAAAATCTACTAATAATTTTATTTTACATTTGAATTTTTTTTTCCGCGATTAAATCACATTGACGCGCTATCTTATTTTTTACGTATCGAGGCCCTAGTGTACAATTTCCATATTTATATCTTATACAATTATGAGATAAAGTAGTTTACTGTGGTTTATAGTATGTACTTTTTTCCTCTCGTTATTTAATATCTTAAAGACATTTTAATTATAAATAAAATATTTAAAGTAAGTAAATATAAATATCAAATTATATGAATAATAACATAATATAAAAAAAAAATAGGAAAACGGTTAACCCTAAAGGCCATCCCTACAACTTCCCGCTAATTCCGTTAATACCTTTTCGCTTAAAATTGCACCTACGAAGTTTTTGAGCTCATTTTGTTAATTAATTTCAAATAAGTATATATATTATGATTAGAGTGGGTTTAGTTGCATTTCTTTTGTTTTTCAAATATTATAAATTTCAAAACACAAGAAATTTTTTTTTATTATTCAACTAAACTTTTATTAATGATACAATTATTCACAAATAATAAAATTTATTCGACTATTATTCAGTAAATTATTCATCAAAATGGTCAAAATTAATTTTAATAATAATGAAGATGCAAGGATGTTTAATGATGGAGATCAATCGAAATAGGTTATATTTTTTTTCTTAAATTAAAAAAAAAAAATATAAACAAGACCGGTTATATTTTATAGTCATAAAGTTTTGAATTGATGTATTTTTTGAGCTGATGTATTTTTTTTTTTGGTTCAAAAAAATTTTGGATCTGAATCCGCTTGACGAGCTGAGTCAAAATATAGCAAAATTTTTCAAAAGTTCCGTCATGAGGACCAATGCAATAGTTAGATTTCTATGAAATCTACTAATACATGTGTTTTAAATCTTAATAGGTTTTTCCCGCTCTTAATATTTGCAACCATCTGCTTATATGTGATTCTATACTAGTGTACAGAGAGCATTGTGATCAATCCTTTCGGATTCACAACAATCATATCTCGACGTTTTGAGGTCCTAGGAATCTTCCCCGAATGTTTCCGCGATGATGTCCGTATGTGTGTGTGTGTGTGTGTGTGTGTGTTTTTATAGAGAAGCGAAAAAAATCTTCCAAAGACACCGCTATCATTGAAAGATGATGGTCGGTAGTGTGGGATTTTTACCCACTAAAAAAAACTCCTCTCTCTTCCTCCGTGGATGGTACGGAGATGACTGAATCGGAACCGCATAAGCATTACTTCAATTCAGTCAGTGTAGCGTCTCACGACGGTTACTTCTAGTTATTAGTCTCTTTCTGCGGTTTTTTCTTTTAAAAGACGCTGTGTATAGGCTGCGACAGCTGACCAGTTATCTTATTTTTTGATCATGCAGGTTACCAAGCTCTCAGAGTAGCGTCGTGCCAATAGTTTCTTCAGTGCTGATTCTGTAGTCCTTCCACAATTTTCTGTGAGGAAGTTTCCTATTATCTCACCGCGGACACCAGGACATTCCAGGATCTCAAGTACCTGTCAAGCAGGACGAGCAACGGACCGAGATACAACGTCATCGAAGGAGGACCATGGAAATCCCAACGCAGGAGGATCTCATTAAAACCTCGCGAGATGTACGTGGTAATCCCTTAAAATAACTTTCGTCCAGTAAAATATATATACGCCATTTTGGCTTTGCTACGCTCTCCTGAGCGTCTGATTGTATCGAGTCAATTGAGTTTTGTTGCTTGTGGGAGTGAATAAATCTCTCTACTTTTATTGATTAATTAATTCTTTCTTTTAGAAATAATGATCTCAACCTCTCTTCCTCTCAGTCTACCTTATCCTAGTGACTAGGAGTGAAAACTTCCACGTCCCTGAAGGAGCTAGTCGTGGTAAAAAGAACTCAGGACCAGGGGTCTGAGTTCGATTAGGTATTCTTGTCCCTTGGTGGCGCCGGGCTGGCGTGTTAGGTTAAGGGTAGTCATCTCCAGGAGATCACCAACCTGGAGAGGGTTTACCTCTTATATTTGACGTCCAACTGAAATTTTTTGTAAATCAAGTAAAATAGTTTTTGCTAAGAGTCGGCTGAGATAGAGAGAGAGAGACATTAGGTGTACCAGGAATATTCTGGAGGTTCTGCTATAGCGAGAAGTTTAAGCCAGGGACGGTTATAAATTGAAAGAATTTTTTTTATTAAGGATTTCTTATTTTATTATTTTATTTATTTAAAATTTTTTTTTAAAAAGAGAACCTTTTATTTACAATTTTTTTGTTTTGTGCAAGGAATTTTCTTTGTACTTTGAAGGTTAAGAATTTTTTTTAAATTAGTATTTCATTTTATTATTTATATAAATTAATTAATAAAAATTATAAAAAAAAATAATACAGGGAAACTGCAAATTATTTAAAAATTTTACTTAGATTGATTATTCAAGATAGTTTTGAAGCATAGAAAATTGGAATCGTTGTCAATTTTAATAAACCAGGGAAACCTGAAAATTTGTTGAAGTTGATTGTAGTTTTAATTATCAAAGGAATCTGGAAAACTGTTTTGAATGGGTCTTCAAGGTGAAACCAGGGAAACCTGAAAATAATTTGTAAAAATTTACATACATCTTAAAATTTATTTTAGTTTTTTTTTTTTTCTGAGTAAGAACTTCTTTTAGTCATTCTTTCTTTTAAAGCTACAGAAGGATTACCGTCTTTATTTTTAAACAATGGAGACGTTAAGTCTTTCTTATTAAGCTAAGCTTATTGAGATTGGTATCTCATCGACAGACCAGGAATTCCGGTAATCTGAGGATAATAAAAATTTTGCCAGTGGTTATTTATGGAATTATATTTTATTTTATATATTTTTTTTTCAAAACTTAAATTATTTTGCATTTACTAATTAACCTGATTTGTTCGAGGTACGAATGGACACAAGGAATAAGACGAGGTTGGCGCAGTCAAAAAACTACGTAATAGAAGAGATTATTTTGAGCCCGACGATGACGCCTGAAGAATTGGCCCGCCAGACGGGCAAAGTTCAGCATACTCCAGTAAAGAGTCAATCAAATAGAACTAAGCAACATGGGAATAATAACACACAAAATTTTCAGGTAACAGGCAACACCCAAGGGAGTGACGATACGTCCTTAGTAGCGACATCGACTGGTTCGGTTCCGCGAACAAACTTGGGGAATTCAACAAACCCGAGTTCTGATGGTAATACACAAGCAAAGTCAAATAATCTCAACAATGATAATATAAATAAGAATATGTTTAAAGATGTAAATAATTTACAAAGCTTGGCCAACTTGCCGTTGATAAACTCAGGAGTTGTTCCTGTATCCGTGAATAATCAAAGGCAAGTACCACCAAGTGATAATAATCTCTCCACAAGAGTAACTCCTGCAAGCGAGAGTACCAATATTAATAATTTGAACAGCCAAAAGAACAATAATAGTCAAAGTAGTCGAAATAAAAATTTAACAAATACAGACTTTCGCTTGGATTACGACAGAACTCGAGAAGGAGGAATAAATGAACAAAATCTTAATAGTAATTTGAATTTAAATAAGGGAATTAGTTCTCAGATTGTGGGAGCAACTAGTAGAGTCATAGAAAATAATTTAGGTTATGAATCTCCGGTTTTTGTGAACAGAGATGAGGGAAACATTAATATGTTAGGTAGTGTTGGTCCTCATGGATCTCGTCTTCATTCAGAAGCTAGAGGCGGTAGCGCTTTTCTGGTTCTGCTCCAGTACCTAACCTAGCTAATGACGTGACATATAGGCTAGCTGAAGAACTTAGAAGGTCAAATGAGGTTAATGCTGCGAATTCTGTGAAGATGGACAAATTGTTGGAATATTTTCAAAGTTTGGTCATAAATTCGCAGGCGAATAACCAAGTAGGTTTGAGTACAGTGACTAGACCTACAAATCTAAATAGTAATAGTAATAATAATAACTTGAGGGTTAATTTAATCTCGGATTCGGATAATAATGCACATTCAAATAATTTCATAAACACTTCTAATAATAATGTAAACACAAATAATTTAAGGAATAATCCTTATGATTTTCCTAATAATAACATCTATAGCAGTACTTTAAATACTAATTCTGATAATACTAATCTAAATAATTTGATGAATAATCTTTATGTTTATTTATTTATTTATTTCAAATAGAATAAACGCCGATCGGCTATATACATACGAGGGATATACATACGAGCGGATATACATACAAGGTTTTTACAAGATTAAATAATTAAATGATTAGATAGCATTATTTTCGTGCATGAACTACAAAAAATATACAGTTAAAAAATTATTGCACAGATCGATAAACTAATGGAGTAGTAATAAGTTTTTTACATTAGATGCAAAGGAGGAGAGTGTACCACTGAAGTAATCTAACTC
>NC_058164.1:17603054-17616735 GCF_020080835.1 Cotesia glomerata
TTTTTTTATTATTTAATTTTCTCAGAAAATAAGTTAAACTTCCGGTGACCATAAGATTTAATCTTCATTCTTTAAACTTAAAATTTTTTTTTAAGAGAAATCTAAAGCAAACAGTTAATGCATCTTTAATGACCTTCATCTGAGACCCTCTTAAAAATATTTTTAAGCCCCTAATAAAACTCAAAAATAAAGGCCCCGAAAGACGAAACTCAGAACCTTATCTACTACGGGGTCATAAAAGGCTCAGACTAAAGGGACAGGGTATTACCTCGAAGTAATAAACTCGAGAAAATATCTTATCCAGATGTGCATTTAACAAATAAAAAAAAAACTAAGACCATTTTTTTTTAATTTTAAGATAAATAATTTTAGTCTTCTCAAAAAAAAAAAAAAAAATAATATATATTTCACTTAAAATAAAATTCTATCTTTTAAAGAATTAATTTCTAAGAAATAACTAAAATAAAATTCTATTTTTAACTTCTAAAAGAATACCTAAAGGAAATTTTATTTTCTAAAGAAAATAATTTAAATAATTTCTATAACCAATTTTAATCTCTAAAACTATCTATGATAAAATTCCATTTTCTAAAAATTTAAAATAATTTCTAAACCAAAATTTCAATTTCTAAAAATAATTGAAATCATCTCTAATTTCTAAAATCATTTCTATAATAAAGATAATTAAAATAAAATTTACCCCAAAGATTTTAACTTCTAAAATAATTAAAATAATTTCTCTAGAAAGTTCTAACTCGAAAGATAATTAGAAGAAATTTCTATAAACAAAATTAAAATCATAGAGTCAAAAATAATTATATTCCCGATGACTAAAACTTCACATTCGTTAACAAACGATATCCACCTGTGAAATAAAATGAGGGAGTCATCTAAAACAAATTCTTAGGGAATAAATCTGATAAATTCTCATTTTCTCTTCTTCCTTTCTTAAATAATGAAATTTTATCATTGATTACGAAATAAATTAATTAATAAAGACATGAGACTATGCAATCTTTATTATTAAGATAAAATCAAGTTTGTTGTAAAACCGATTGTCATTAAGGTTGTTGGGATAAAATTTATATCGCTATTGTCATTACGAAATATTTAGATTTAATTTATATTTTTAAAATTATTTTTAAATAAATAAAGTAAAATAACCCGTACATGCCGGTATGTGTGTGGGTGCGCACACACACAGGCCTGCATTAGGGCGTGTCCTATTCGCTTTTCCGAAGGGAATGGGACCAGAGTCCGGAAAACTGCATCCTCATTGGATGGAAGTTCTCCCAGAACATATACAAATTGGGTATGACTACTAAACTATAAAAAGAGACGTTTTTCTCAAAAGCCCCTACTAAAATTTTGGAGGGTCCGCTAAACGGATCGACGTCTAATAGATTTTTCGAGTCTTTATTAACTGATCAAGTTACTATTAAAATTTTCGAAGCTCTAGTGAACAATTCAATTGCTATTAATTATATTTTTTTTTTGAGTTTGACTGTTATAAAAGTTAGTGGTTCGATTCGTATTAAATTCAATAATTATTTCGGGTGTTGAAATTTTACAAAGCGTGGTCATTCCCTTTTGTATATCCTCGACAATTAATAAGTTATCAGTAAACAATAAGGTACTGTACTAGTTGTAAGCTGTTTTTGTATACTTTCAAGTTCAAACTTTTGTGTTCAATATATATTTAGTAAAAATTCTAATCGTATTAACTTACTTAACCTTTCCAGACAAAATTAAAATCAAGATCCCGGTCTATAGGCCGAAAGGCTTGGGCCAAAATAAATTAATTAATTAAGTCCAAAATTGGACGTAACACAATTCTCATTGTGAGGTTCCTGGTTGTCAAAATATAGCAATTATCCGCTGTTCATGGTGCAAAAAGTCGTTGTGTTTTCAACATTTTTTTCATAAACATCACGATTGCAAAACATATATTGAATATATCTGCATATGACAAAATGATGAATTTAAGTATTAAATTTCATAAACATCAGAAATATTAAATATTTTTGTAAAAAATCATTTGTAAATTATTTTTAAATTTAATTTGATTATAGTAAAGCATATATTGTAAGCATTTTTTCTTTTTTCTTTTTTTTCCAAAACAGATTCACATTACATGACATTTATAATATTTGATGTCCCGATACACAAAATAAAGTTTGGGATGAGAAGTAAACAAGTAAGTAAAATATTAAGATATAATATTATTATTATTTTCTAAATGCTAGAAATGTACGAACAAATTATTATTGATGAATTCATATCGAAATTAATATAGAAAACGATATTTTCTTGGTGGTCAATGTAGATATGCTTAAGGGATGTTCACCCCCTAAACTTAATTTTTCGGAAAAACCCCGAAAGACGTATTCTCTACTTTTTTTTCCTCTTCCGATTGCCGTTGGTTTCATTGAAATCCATCGAATAGTTTTTTTTTTATAAAAGTTTTGTGATTTTCAACCCTCATAACTTTTGTTCTATCCATTGTTTTATTATAAAAACAAAAGCATTTTTCATGATTTTCCACTCTGAAAATTATGCAATTGGTCCCATTCGATTATTTAAACTGCAAGTATGCGAAACTTGAAAAACACCCCTTTGGAGGCTAAACTTTGCGGGGTAGTTTCACCTCCTAGAAATGTTTTTCCGCAGATAAAAAAAAAATACGTGTCTCTTAGATTTCGACGGAGAATAACATATCTCAGTTTTATCAAAATCGGAGGGGGACACCGGAGAGAGTTTCCTTGTGAGTTAAGGGGGTATTCTGGTTTGACTTCCGATTTTTGTGCACTTTTTTGGGATTTTTTTGTAAAGACCAATGAGGAGATAGAACTTTGAACCTTTAAACATTTATTTATAGATATTTCAAGCGTATACAGTTAAAATTTGAACTAAAAACATTCACTAGAATTAAAGTTATAGTGGTCTGAAGACACCCGCCACGACAAAAATTGACGCTCACTTCCTCCATGATATCAGCTGATTGGCTTATCTGAAACAAAAAAACCCGCCGGGATTTTAATCTGTATACTTAAATACATCGATTGGACTACGATCGAAAAAAAATTTTTTTGATTTCTATTTTTTTTGTATCAAAAAGTTGACAAAAAAAATGAAATTCGAATTTTTTTTGTTCCGAAGTCTGTCAAAAATCCAATTTTAAAAAATTTTTTTTGATCGTAGTCCACCCGGTGTATTTGAGTATACAAATTAAAACCCCACCGGGTGTTTTTATTTCAGATATGCTAATCAGCTGATATCATGGAAGAAGTAAGCATCAATTTTTTTCGAAGCGGGTATCTTCAAGCCACTTAACTTTAATTCTACTAAATGTTTTTGGCTAAATATTTAACTGTAAACTGTATACTCTTGAAATATATATAAATAAATAGTAAATATTCAAAGTTCTATCTCTTCATTGGTCTTTAGAAAAAAATCCCAAAAAAATGCACAAAAATCAGGACGTCAAACCAGAAGACCCGCTTAAGGGAATAAATTAGAGGAAAAAAAGTTTCAGATATATCTAGATTTATAGCATAGAATTTGTTCGACTTCGATTTTTCGTCAATAGAGATATATTATAATTTGATAAAAACCTGTATTTACAGCCGCAGTATCAAAACATAATGCTGTAATACTGTCAGCGATAGACCATTCACTCAGGACAGAAATAATTGCTGAGGCTTGATTTTCCCCAGTTCCAGAGTCAATTTTGGGAGCACCAAGTAGTATTTCTTGTCCCGAAGCTGATAATACGATTGGTAATCTGTCCACGTCTTGGCGCGTTTCAATGTCAGGCATTATCTTCCCATCCCAGTGTAAAACGCATTTATCAACTTTTAAATTTTGTTGTAAATTTGCCATTGTACTTTTTCTCGCTAATTCACGCTGACGATGGATGGTTGAGTGACTCAAATTATATTGACTTATATCTAGTCCCGCGCTGATTGAAGTAGCCGCTACAATGTAAGTAGCATTTCTGCACGATCCAATGCACTGACAAGCTTAGGCGTGATTATTTCAAGTTTTTTTCGCTGCCGTGAAACCTCTATATCATCTTCGAAATCAGATGCTGCATTTGAAGTTCGACTTAAACTTGAATCTGTTTTTTGACTTAATAATAATCCAGTATTATTATCATCACTTTGAATTTCGTCTGCAAAATATAAAAAGTTTAACTTTTGAATCCTCGGAGATTGAAAGAAAACCAAAAATTTTAAAATATATCAGACACAGTATAAGTTACGCACAGAAAATAAGTGTGAGACATTCAAGTTAGTCAGGACTTGTAATTAATTTTATAAAAATAAAAAAGAAAAATGTTAAATATTTAACTTGTATTCAAGAATAACTAAAAATATTCAAAATAATTACTGACCAATTTAAGAAAAGGTAATACTGAAAAAAAAAAACGTTTAAAAACATAATTTTATTCAATTGTTAGAATTCAATAAATACTTCGTGCATAAAAAATCAGTAAGAAGATACGTAATTTTTTTGCTGATAATAAAATTATCTTTAAAAAATTTTGTGGAAATGAAATAATGCTAGGTTTATAAATGACTATTTTTTGAGGATTTTTGTGCTATTTACGCTAGGTGACAATTAAAAATAAAAACCACTCACCAATTCTATCTTCATCAATATTATTAGCTACCGTTTTTACTGGAGGATTATTAATGAGTTTCATTACTTTGTGATGTGCTATGTCGAATAATTTCTCAATATCGGCACAAAAAAAAAGAAACTTTTTTTTTTTGAGTAGATGACAGCTTTTGATTTTTATTTTTTAGCAAATTTTTCCAAACAGTGTGATGGCGAATGAGTTTTCTTACTGCAGAATTTTTCGCACAAGTCGGAATTCCAGCTTCAGACCATAAATCGAATACATTCTCAACCGTAATTAATGCACTTTTCTTAATAGTCAAGCTTTGAGAACAATGATAATGAAAGAAAAGAGACATAACCTCTTTTAAGCTCGGCAGTTTGCTTCCTACAAATTTTGTAATTTTATAACCAATTAAATAAATTTGCTTCTCCATCTTAAGCTTAACAATGAGATTTTATAAACACAATTACAAATAATTATAAATAAATTAAATATAATATTAAACTAATTTTAGTTCAAAACATTAACAATTATGTTGTTTTATTACGAAGTAATGTAAGATAAAAAAGCTTTGAGAGAGACAGGTCTGTGACGGCAGAAAGCGGAAATAATTAATGTATTATCATTTCTATAAAAATCATACTAACAATTCAATAAAAATTGATTGTTCAATCGAAGTACTATGTAACTATATAGCACTGAGTTAAATTACATAACCTAGAATTTTTAAAACTATTTCGTTAATAACAGTACATGACAATTTAAAAAATATGATAATTCATAAATTTTATCAATTAATAAATAATTTTCTTTTTCATGTTTATAATTTATTTTTAAAAAAGCAAAAAATTTTTTAAAAATAGTGAAAAATTACCACCTTCTCCTTCACCCTCTCTTCCACGTCCATTTTCTTATGACCCAGATTTTACTTTTTGTATTTGAGTATTTTAGTTTATTTTTAGTTAATTACTTAAAAATTAATAGAAACAATTATTGTTATTAGTGCGGCGATTATTATTTAATTATTGTATTTATTTAGTTAATAATTTTATATTATTATTACCGAAGGTATGATTAAATTAAAAAATTAAGCGTGTGAGAAATTATTACGAAGCCGAACGAATTAATTGTAAAAGAAATTAAAATACTGGGAAAATTATTCTAAGTTCCGAACAAGATTTAGTATGGGAAGGTGATGAATGGATATAAAATGAAAGAATTGACGATTATTATTTTGTAAGAAATAAATTAGGTAAGCGAAAATTTTATAAGTCCCGAAGACAATTTAGTATGGAAAAATCAACGAATGGATATATAATGAAGGAAATTGCGATTAAAATAATAAAGAATTGTGAATTTGGCGAGACGAATGGATAGAAAATGAAGGAAATTGCGATTAAAATAATAAATAATTATTTTTGAATGCTAGTTCGAGAACACCGGATAGGTGTCTAAAACGACTCTTCCTTTTCGTTACAAGAGAGTTAGGCAAAAAATGATAAACGCCAAAATTTGGCTCGATAAAGCAAGCAGTTCTTTCTCGGGAGAATTACTCGGGCGAATACTCTTCACCAAGTAATTCCAGAGGATGATACTCTACCTGGAGTCTGACCAAGGCTCAGGTAAGTATCATGAACCGACCGGATGAAAGTGCTTCTCCCCGTGCCAAAGCCTTCAGCTGAGGTACGGTAGGTGATCATAAGCCGTGTAGGTGGGGGCGAAGAGGACACTCTCCATTCGCTCTCGGGGTAGAGGTTTAGGCCCAGGGGTGACGGCTAGTCTCCTGGGGAAGCGGGGAACCAGCTTTTGAAGTTTAGTTCGCGATTTTGACGCTCACGGCGAGTGAGAGTATGTGTGAGAAGAGTGTTCTAATATATTGTTTATATTGTTTAATTTGTTTATATTGTTTATATCGTTTATTAACTTGATCAGGCCAATAAAGAGGTTTTTCTTTTTTCTTCGATTTATTTAAAATAAAGTGTTTTGTTTATTATTTTGTTATTGATAATATAATCCCCGTTTATGACCCTGGACTCCGGCGAGCAAATTTCGAGCCGGGGACAAATAAATTATTTATTTTTTTTTTTTTTGGAAAACGTGGACGTTACATTCTCTTTCATGGCCACTTTCTCCTTCCCGGCCACCTCCTCCACGACCACCTCCTCTTCCACAGCCATCTCCTTTTCCACGGTCACTTTCTCCTCCTCGCCCACCTCTTTCACCACCTTCTTCTCTTCCTCTTGGTCCAACTCTTCTGCCATCGCTTCCCTTATCTACTTCTTCATCATCGTCATTCTAAAAAAAAAAAAAAAATTAACAAATTATAAGGTAAAAGCCCCAATATATGATCATGTACCAGTATATGATCACTCCATGTATTTGTATACCTATATTTGTGAGTATAGATATACAAATACATGAAGTGATCATATACTGGTACATGATCATATATTGGGGCTTTTACCTTACTGCACAATTCTTTACAAGGCTTGTGCAAGACTGCTCTTAAGTTCGATAGTTGTTAGCGTCGTGTTCTATCTAGGGAGCTTGTAGCAGATAATTATTACAGGTAGAAATTGCCGATGTTGTGCAAGTCTACCACAAAAATTTGACTCGGTCTTATCACAACAAATTACATATCTGGGTCTATTCCTTTTCAAGCCATGTGCAAACATTTGCTGCATGCAAGATTCTTCAGTACAACTATGGAAAAGTCATGTACAATTCTTGAGTCCATTTCTAGATAGAGACGCTAGTAACTATTCGTTTTGCACAAGCTCCCCTGATAGCCACGCTTTGATTTAAAGTAGTTGGATTTCAGCAGTTACAGTTAACTTGACATCAAGTTTGCCGTAAATTATTACAGTACAACAGTTACAAACAAATTGACTAAAATCTACAGCCCCAATTTGAATACAAGTTAACACCGAACTTTTGGTTAAATTGTACTACCACTTGAATAAAATACTTGTACTGCAAGTGTTGACGTCAAATTGCAGTGTAACTCGTAGACAACTCAAATAAAAACGTTTGGTTTGCAACTTTTTTCATCAAATTGGCTACAAATTTCGGCAGTAGATTGAATAAAAGTTTGAGTTAAGGTGGCTATCAGGGTCTCGCTCAAGAATTTTATTTGATTTTATGTTTCTTGGGAAGGAACTTACTGACGAATGTTTAAGGTAGTACGGTTATGAAAACAATATTTTAAGAAATCCTCGAAACTTTGAATATATAAGTCATTGAATACATAATACATATGCTGTTAAAATTTGAAAACGATTTACCGTACCTAACTTGAGATAATTGCAATTGAAAATGAAATTTTTGTACATGTAACATAGGAGAAGCGTGGGAAACTGACAGTATTTTTAATTTTTTCCATCGAAGGAATTTCACCACTTTATCGAAAACCTAATAGATTGAAGAATATGATATTTCGAACAATTATAAAAAAAATAAAAATTATTTACCGTGTAATTTTCGAGATTAATTACAATAAATTTCACTTTTAGAGAATCATTTTTAGGAGAAGGAGTACGAAAAACAGCCGCTGGTCACTGAAACCGTAGTGTGTGTGTATATGTATAGAGAATATAGTAGTTGACGAGTACAGTAACGTTATAAAAACTTAACCTACAACCTTACTTCTATCGATACGTATAACATGGATGGTGAGCCAAAATTTTTTATCTGGACTGTCGCGGAGGTACTAACCTTAACCAACAGCTTCTTCTGCAACATCTCAATGGCGTTCTTTTGCCTGTTGTAGGCGTCATGGTTCTGTTGAAGAGTCTTCATTATTTTCTCTACGTCAGAGGACAGCTTTTGAATAGCTGAATTAATAGAAAAAATTATAAATAAATATAAAATAAATTTCAAAAAAAATTATGAAAAGTGAAATCTACCTATCCATATCGGGTGTCGCCGAATGGCTTTTTTTAATGTTATGAGCCGACGATTAATTAATTTTTTATTTTTTTTTAATTCTCCAAACTACCAAAGAAATTATCAAAAGTGTGTTTTTTTTTTCAACTATTTTTTTTTTCGATCTCATCGTAAAATCTTGTTGCAAGTACCAAAAAAAAATCCCTTAAGTTTGGGCCCTTAATATTAATATTAAGTCCTCGACCCAGGCGTGTAAAGATTTCCCATTGAAAAAACATGGAAACTCTGATTTTTTATCTGTAAATTTCTGTATTTCAGTGGCATTTTCTAGCATCGCTTCAACCATGGACTGGTTTTCTTCAAAATTAAATGCGCTACAAAAGTGTCCATTGCGGTCAAGCCGTAACTGAAACTGGCGAGGTAGTCAGGCCTCTAAACTTGATTTTTCCATGAAATTCGCGTTTCCTTGCATTTATCTCCCGAATGACAAGAGCTATACAAAAAATGTGAATGAAAAATTTGTAAAAAATTCAATTTCCTACAAAAAAAGTCTTTAGCACCAAGTCGCTAAAATCACTAGTTTTGAAGATATTTAATGATATTTTTAAAAGATATTTCTTATAATTTGACGCAATTTGCGATAAAAATTTGAAATTACAAAAAATTTATTATTAGATATCTCTGAAAATATTGATTTTAGCGATTTTGTGCCAGACTTTTTTGTAGGAAATTAAATTTTCTACAAGTTTGTCATTGACATTTTTTGTATAGCTCTTGTCATTCGGAAGATAAATGCAAGGAAACGCGAATTTCATGGAAAAATCAAGTTTAGAGGCCTGTACTACCTCGCCGGTTTCAGTTACGGCTTGACTGCAATGGACACTTTTGTAGCGCATTTAATTCTGAAGAAAACCAGTCCATGGATGAAACGATGCTAGAAAATGGCACTGAAATACAGATAAAAATCAGAGTTTCCATGTTTTAATGGAAATCTTTACACCTGAGTCGAGGACTTAATATTAATATTAAGGGCCTAAACTTTCAGGGAATTTTTTTTGGGTACTTGCAACTAAATTTCACGATGAGACCGAAAAAAAAAAATAGTTGAAATAAAAAGCACCCTAATATATATATATATATATATATATATATATATATATATATATATATATATATATATATATATATATATATATATATAGATATATATAGATATAGATATATACATACATACATACATACTTAAATACATTTGTAAACTTGTGAGCCAATGCGATTTTTTTACATTACTCGATGTAATGACAAAATTTTTTCTAAATTACGACATGAAACCGGCTACAACAGATAGATTTCTAAAGAAGTCTACCTAAGAAACGTTATTTCTGGAGTTATTGCATCAAAAAATTTCTTTCTTACCCGTTACATCTGGATTGCCTAGATTGAAATTTGAAAGAGTTTCCGTCAGCTCAATCTCTTCTTTAGACATGTTAATGTTTTATAGTTTATGCTGAAAAAAATTAGTTTGCACTGTTAAACTTTAAGTTTTAAATTACATTAATAACCCAAGCGTCACAAAAAAAAATGTTGACTTTTTGGTAGATTTTACTCAACAAGTAAAGTTAAAAATTAATAATCGTCAAATTAAATTCAACAAAACATGCAAAAATTTATGCCGCTTGGGTAGTATTTATCTTCATTGCTTGAAAATATTCAATATAACGTACATAATCTTTTAGTAAAAATGAATATTTATTGTCTTACCTCTTTTGACAGTTAATGTATTAATTTTGATATTCATTTATTTTTTTTAAATATAGTAATCACAGTGCCAACAAGAACTCAATACTTCTTTTCATATGTTTGCAAGCTTGTTTTGCTGCATTACCATTGGAAGTTAAAAGTCTATCGCCAATGAACACATTATCCTCAAGCATTTTATAATTGGCCATATATTTTACTTATATATTTGTTTGTACTCACAGCGCCCATAAGTCTAAAAGAGGAGCTAAGATGTCACTGCTGCTACTATTTAAGTATTAATCTGCTAGATATGGCAGGTATCTTCCATTTGTTACAATCAAGGGAAATATCCATGAAGAACAAAAAGGTACATTGATCATGCCTGCTATCATACAGAATAAATATTTTATAATTATAAATAATTATTTATTTTATATAATATTCTATAAAATATTTATTTTGTATTTTACTTCAAGGTTTTTATATTGCTACTCATGAATTACCAACTCCACTAACTTGGAATGATTTGTCAATTTTTATTTGATTACAAAAACTTATGAAAATTAATTTTTTATTATCAGCGGTTACTTTGTTTTACATGTCTTTTAAATAAATATAAAAGAAACAATGCACCTAATCATGATAAATGAATTCTTTTCTAACGGGCAATTATTATTTATTTTTTTATTATTTTCATTTTTTATCGCTTGTCATAGTACTGAATTTTTGATTTACGTTGTATTAAAATTTAAATTTGCATCTCATTTATTTTTTTATGTCATTTGACATATTGACAAATTGAGCTTTTTTTTGAGTGATAAAAATTAAAAAATAGTAGCTAAACAAGGTCGGTTTGATGCACCGATAAAGTAGATTTCTGCAGTACCGGCATTGGGTTTCTGCATTATCGACTGTTGTTTGTGGAGTTTCTGCGATACCGATGGTGGGTTTTTGTGCTCTGCTTACCGACTGTTAGGGGATTATCATCGATTTGTTGGTCGGTTTTTACCGACTGTTTGGGGGATTATTATCGATTTGGTGATTGATTTTTACCGACTGTTGGGGGATTATCATCGATTTGTTGGTCGGTTTTTTTTCCGACTGTTGGGGGATTATCATCGATTTGGTGATTGATTTTTACCGACTGTTGGGGGATTATCATCGATTTGTTGATTGATTTCGTTGAGGTCAAAATGCTACCACCCCAACAGCAGAGCTGATACCTTTTGGCTGTGTGTATCAGCTTTGGTGATGATGTGATATGCACTTATTTGATGCGATGATGAATTTTATATATATTTCAAGCCAACTTGTGGTATAAGTATATGCGAGAAAGATCGATACCCCGCCGCTCTGGTAGGATGAAATGGAGGTATTGAAGTTTTATTTATCGATTTGAGGTAAGTTTGATGTCGGTTGGTGATCTATGTTATCGACAGTCGGTTTTGATACCAGAATAGATTTGTTGTGTGTTTACACACCAGGATTATCATCCATTTGTGTGGTTTGGTTTTACACCGACTGTTGGGGGATTATCTCTCTCTCTCATCATTGTTGTTGTTATTCATTTGAAATTTGGTTGGAATGGTTTTACCGGCCCAGAAATTCATTGGTACACTGACTGTTGAGGTATCATTTGTGATGCATTTTTTATTTGTTGAGGATCATTGTTTTACAAATGTTGGGATATCATCTGGTGAGATTTACCAACGGAAGGCGTACAATGTATCGTAACCTTGTTGATATACTTGTTTATTAACTGCATATATTCAAACGCGAAGGCGTATGAAAGTCTTACACTGGATATGGTGAAGAACTCGAGGCCATGGTTTCCACTGCTTTATCGACAGCGCGTGGGAAAAATTTTTCTACAATTTTAACTTTTTTAGCCTCTCCTCTCTCGATCCGACAAGTTTGAACCTGTTTTCGTCGTGAATTTTTCACGGTTTTCTCACACCTCCCCAAGCCTGCTTTTTGGTGTTGTTGTGTTGTTGTCTCGTCGTTGGAGGATCGGGGATTATAACACTTGCCTCCCAATTGATCTCTCTACTTCAAATGATTCAGTTTAAAAAACTTGTGTCTTTTTGTTGTTAAAAATAATAATTTAAAATTTATTGTGCACTCTACAAAAAGTAAGTAAGTCATTTATTTCATTTCTATTTGCATAACTAATTTCTACTATTATTATTAACTTATTTTGCAATTTCTTAAGCTTAATAGTCAAATGGATTTGAGTGCTATCGAAGAACTTTTCTTAGTTTGAGAATTTCACAACCGACAAGATTTTGTCCACATAGCGAGTAAGAAAGTCAACACACAAACCTGGACCAAAAATTTTTTGAGATTTGGCAAAGAAACTTTTGAGGGTTCTCAATCTTCTTTGTGAACAAGACTCATTGAGAGCAGTTAACTTCACTTTGATCGATTTGTGGCCTCAACTTGGAGAATTATTTTCGGAACAACATCACAAGTTTGAATTTCTTATCAAATGTCTGTCAAAATGAAATTATCAAATCAAATTTAATTTATGTTAAAAATGTACTTGCTTAAAAGTATACTTTTAGCACATATATACATGAAAATTAATAACAAGAAAATAAAATTTTTCTTTATTTACTATTATTAATACAAGCATAACATTAATTTTTTAATTACTTAAAATTTAATTAAGCATTTAATTACTTAAAAAATTGAATTTACCTCTTAGTAACTTTAGTTTTCATATTGCTTTTTTGTGAACTTATTTCACTTATGGTAAAGTGTCTGTATTTTTTGAAGACGAACTCTTCCAACTTCGTTTGAAGAAGTGTGTGCCTACTTCCATTTTCACATAATATTCATCTTTACTCTTTCTTATATTATCGAACTTATTGTTTACATAATCATCAAGCATTATGGACAAAGTCGTGCATTTCTGCTTTCACCGTATCATCTTGTTCTTCGTATTTCACCTTGTACTTGAATTTGATCTTCTCCGTTATATATTTAATGCGGCAATCCGGCACCATTCGAACTTAATTTTACCACCATTATTTTTCTCATTTCATTAATCACATTTTTAACGAATTGTAATATTATCAACATGAGTATAGAATTAATTTATCATCTGTATACGTGGTAGAATGTCGTCATTTTAATTATGAAAGTCATTTATATATAAGTTTGACATATCTAAAAATACACCCAGCCCATATGGGTGGTTTGTTAAAATTAACTTTCAGCACATTTCATTTAATAATCATATTTTTAATAAAACTTTATATATAGACCTTCTTATTTGGTTTTATCAACACCATTGAACCATCTTGCTTAACTATTCCCCAACATCTTTATATTTTCAACATTTTCCATAGTCTTACCAAAGCTTGCATTGTTAAAAGATTGTACATAAAATCTTTTTTTCAAAATTCATACTACAATCAGTATTTT
>NC_058164.1:17616835-17625285 GCF_020080835.1 Cotesia glomerata
AGCGACCGTTATGACAGCGGGTGGGACCCCATGTCTCTGCTGTCTGGAAATGCTACAGGGAGCAATCGAAAACAGCACACAGATGGAAGAAGGTGTGACAGCCAATGAAAGTTCCTCCAAAAAGTGGGAGGACCTTTTTGCTCCCGTCACTAGTTCAAACCTACCGAGTGAAGCGATTAACTCTGCACCGACCGCCACCGGTTAACAGTCGCTAATACCGGAGAGCGCTTTGGTAGCAAGATTGAAGAGTTAAAAATTCTAATCGAGTGCCTACATAAAGTGATTTCTTTTAATTTTTTTTTGGTATTTAATTAATTGTTGTCTTCACTTGGCGTGACATAGCGCCATGAAGAATTTCTTGGAGGCTGCGTGTTGTTGTATTTACGGATGTAATCCCACGAGGTATTTAGGTACCGCCATCTAATTTGTGTTTACTGTTGTTCGGTTGTTATGATTATTATTATTTTGATTTCTTGCGTTTGTACTCCCGGATAATCGATGAGTTCGATCATCCATTGATCGAGCTTCCCGTGCGCAAGCTGACGTACCGACAACGAGTACACGGCGGTTGATACTTTGAATTTGAGCTTGGCCGCGCTGAACTTAGAGTGAATTTTGAATGAGAGAGTATTTATTTATTATTAATTAAGTTTGGCGACTTAATAAGTTATTTTATTACGATAAAAATAGTATTATTAAGTACATTCGGCGGTTTAATTTCGTGTAATTGTATTATTACAAATTAATAATTATGTAAATTCGGCGAATTGAATTTCGTTTTCTTGAAATTTAATTATTAGTTGAACTCGGCGATTGATTATTTTTTGTTGTTAATTTTATTAATTAAATTAATAAAATTGAGCGTGAAGGTTTAAATTTCGTTTTGTCATTGTTAATTAAAATTAATTAGACCAGGCGATTTGGAATTTTTTTTCTGTGCTACAAAATTTAATTCTTTATTCTAATTAAATTGGGCGATTTAATTATTTAATTAATTATTATAATTAATTATTATTAATCAGATTTGGCGATTGATGCTATTTATTTCATTCTTATAATTATTTAATTAAATCAAATTCGGCGCTTGATTATTTCTGGCAGAAATTTAATTTGTTATTATTGCTTTAATTTCGGCGAGATTGATGAATTTTTTTTTAATCCGTTATTAATTAAATTCGGCAATGATAGTTGGTATTTAGTCAATTAATAGTTATTAATTGAATTGAGCGAAGATTATATTTCTTTTTTATTTAATTATTATTAACTGAATTGATTTCGGCGAATTTGAAATTTGGTATGGTTTGTTTGGAACTGCGAATTGACGACGGTGTCGACGATTACTATTAGGCGTTTAGTTCCTTGATATTGTTAACCTGAGCCGATTGTTTTAATTTATTGTTAATAAATTAATAATTTATATTTTTTAATTAATTGAGAATTAATACGAGCAAACCCCGAATAATTTCCTTGTTCCTCCTATAAGTAAGTCGTACCCTTAAGGCCCGCCACCCGACAAATAGAGTTCCGGACCGGAGTAGCCGGAATCGACGTGATTGGAGCAAAGCTCCTGGCGCCCAACAACAGGTAAGGCAGGTAAGCCAAGTTATTTATTTCGGGTTTCGTCCTCGCTAACGCACGAGTTCGAAATACCCGTTATAATATAAAACCTAATAATCACGATTACCTATCCATAAATTCCAACAGGTTATGGCCCCCGATAACGTGAATAATTAAATCGTGAAAATAGTGAACTTAAATAATAATTTGTGATTGAAATCAAACTTGTAAAAGTACTTGTTAGACATTCTACTTTCTCAAGTATAAAACCCTAGTTATTCAATTAAGTGATAATTGTAGTGTGTGTATAAAAATATCTTAAATAGAAGATATATTAAGTGAATTATTTTATTGTGAGTGTATTGAGATAATTCGACACAATGACAAATTCGAACTTAAATTCGCAAAGAGGAATAACTCCATTTAATGGACAGAATTATAGTATTTGGAAAAAAGAGAGTGCGCCTACTGTTGAAAGAGCACCATATACTCAGCATTATTGATGAGGAAATTCCTGTGATTCCAAATGATAAATGTAATAAGAAAAATGACGTTGCTCATAGGTATTGTCGGTTCGCTTTTGGCGAACTCGTTGCTTCATTTTACGGATGTGACATATGCTAACAATATTTTTGAAAAATTCGATTCTGTATATGATCAAAAAAGTCTCCCAAGACAAATGATGATGAATCAAAGACTTTCAGAATTAAAAATTAGCGCCTGATATGCCACTCATAGAACACTTTTCAATTTTTGATACGTACGTACATGATCTGCTAGCATCTGGATCAATAATAGATGAAGCAGGTAAAGTACTTAGTTTATTAAAAACACTTCCATCGTCGTATGACGCAGTATCTATTGCAATCGAAACATTATGTGAAGATCAACTAGGATTTAGACTTTGTAAAATCGCGTTTATTGAAATCACGAAATTAAAGTGAAAGGACAAAAATCGTGATACTAGTACAAAAAATATTAGCTGCCGAAAATAGTGATAAATCAAGTGAAAAGAAGTTTCCCTTCCGAAGATCAAATTATAATGGAAAATCAAAAATTTAAGAATGGTCACAAGCCATCCAAGAATTTTAAAAAACTCTTTCAAAAAGTAAAAATAAAACAAAATGTTATCAGTGTGGCCTATGTGGCCTATGAGTCCTATGCGGACATATGAGAATAGAATGCATTTACTTTAAGAAAACCACGAGTACAACGAACGAAAAACAGCTAAGACTGCTCAAATTGCTCAATCAGTGGAACCAAATTCGCACGCTATCACTTTTATGCCTGTTGTAAATAAATCAATTGAAAACAAATCAAAATAAAATTGTTTTCTTGCTAGATTCCAGAGCTATCTCGATCATATTATAAACAGAGAAGACATCGCCAGAACATTTGAGCCACTTGAAACACCAATTAAAATTTTGGTTGCCAAGAGCGAGCAGTACATTTCAGCAACCAAACGAGGTTCAATTAATGTGACAACCAACAAAGACGTTAAGGTGACAATTGGAGAGATTCTTTACAGTCCAGAAGTCCCATACAATCTACTGTCGGTTTCCAAACTCCAAAAGTCAGGCATGATCATCTTGTTCGACCAGCATGGAGTAAAGATAAGTAAAAATGGTACACTTATTATGCAAGGTAAGCCACTAAATAGTTTGACGCAAATAAATTTTACTATTGATAATTACGAAATAAATTCTGTCGTCAAAATACTCGACAATAAGAAAATAAATTATGACATTTGGCATAAGAGATTATATCATATAAGTAAGGATAAATTTGTAAAATTAAATACACATAATATGATAGACGATTTAGAAGAAATAAAAGAAATTAATCCGATTGATAAGATATGTGAAGCTTGTATAAATGGCAAGCAAACTCGATTACCGTTGAGTAAGGCTAAAAATCGAGAGCATGTAAAGAGACCATTATTTATTGTACATTCTGACGTATGCGGTCCAATCACTCCGACGGCACTGAATGATAAAAATTATTTTGTCTTATTTTTGGATCATTACACTCATTATTGTATAGTTTATTTGTTGAAACATAAGTCAGAGGTGTTTTCAGTATTTAAAGATTTTGTAGCTAAAAGTGAATCTCATTTTAATCTTAAATTAGCTTATTTATACATTGATAACGGTATAGAATATTTGTCTAATGAAATGAAAAATTACTGTGAGACAAAGGGTATCACTTATCATTTAACCGTTCCGCGAACACCTCAATTAAATGGCACTGCTGAACGTATGATTAGAACAATAACAGAAAAGGCTCGGTCAATGATAGCTGAATCTTGTTTAGATAACATTTTTTGGGGTGATGCTGTTTTAACAGCAACGTATTAAATTAATATTATTCCGAGTAGAGCGTTAAAAATAATGAAAACACCTTATGAATTATGGCATAGTAAAAAGACTTCGCTTAAATATTTAAAAGTATTTGGTTCTACTGTATATGTGCATGATAAAATTTTCAAATCTAAATTCGATAATAAATCTTGGAAAGGTGTACTGGTTGGTTATGAACCAAATGGTTATAGAGTATGGAATGTAGAATCAGAAAAATATTTTACTGTAAGAGATGTTATTGTGGACGAGATAAATTTTAAGAGCATGTAATACAGTCTGTTGTCGGTAATTCAGTTTGGACTAGTGATAACAAATGCCAATTGAATATATCGGATTGTTTATTTTAAACACATAAAATACACGGAAGATTATCAGGCTGACTGTCAATACTCCCAACACTGTTCAAAAAGTTAAACTATAGTTTATTTACTATAGTAAATCAAATTTTTTGTTGATAATTAGATTTCTATTCAAACCTAGTTGCATTTTAATAATTCTGTCTTATAAGTAATCTAAACTAAAGTAAAGATTAACCAAAAAATTAAATCAATCTCAAAGATTATATTGGTTGTGTTTATGAGTAATTTTTTTATAGTATAGTTTATTTACTTGAATATATGATGGGCCCGGAGATAAGGCAGTTTTATGCGCGAACTCTACCTATTTATTTGTCATTTTATTATTTTTTTTCAATGATTAAATTTAAAAATAAATGAATCAATTTACGAAGGACTATTATTAATGTCACGAACGGAGTGAGTGATGGGCGCAAGGAATATGAAATAGAAATCTCAAATATCCGAACGTTATCACTTTGTCCGTTCGGGAGCTAAATTAAAAATTGCGTTGGAGTGTGGAGCGGTACACAAGCTCGAACGTTATCTCTAAGTGTTAACTTAGAGAGAGTAAGGATGATGGATCCTGCTAACTTCG
This sequence comes from Cotesia glomerata, assembly GCF_020080835.1. Lineage (NCBI taxonomy): Eukaryota > Metazoa > Arthropoda > Insecta > Hymenoptera > Braconidae > Cotesia > Cotesia glomerata. The sequence goes on from NC_058164.1 coordinate 17,621,686, forward strand.
GTCACGAGTAACCTATTCTATTGTTTAGTTGTTGCTTTATTTTGTAAAGGAGATCTTATTTTATTTTAAAAAGTAAAAAATGAAAGAATCGACTTGTTTATTTGTTTGAATTTATTGAGAAAAACAAGTGAACGTGTTACAAATTTGGGTTTATAAAATGGTTAATAAAGATAGAGATAAAAAAAGGAACACAAATGTTAGAAAAATAATAATGTCTTAAAAGTAGATAATGTTTTGGGCTTACCCTGGAAGTCTGTAGAGAGGCTCAAATTTAATGGGCCCTTTCACCTTCTATGGGTAGTTTCACTATCGAAGTACCGTATCTCGTGTATCACGGAGAAATTAAATATTTACTAATAATGATATTATTTTAATCTTCGTGACTTTACGCGGAAAACTTAGCACTCAATCGACGCTCAGGTATTTTCGTTACCGAATTACCGGATCTCGTGTATCACGGAGAAATTGAATAATTTCAAATAATGAATTAACCTTCGCGACTTTAAGCGCAAAAACCTAACACTACTCGACGCTCTTTGGCGGAAAACAATATACTTCGCGATTCTCGCGGAAAAATCAACGCTCCACGGCGGAAAATAATAAAAATAAAGACAAACGGAATATAATTATGGCATATATCGAATAGCCGATGAATCTACCACGTTAGTGCTACTAAGTGCAGCCTAACCACGAGCAAGGCACTGTCTCGTGTATCACGGAGTACTTTGTGCTTCCGAAGAATTTGATGCCCGGAGCCGATTGACGCGGAGCTAACCAGTGGTATCCTGGTCTAAATCGAACTGTTGAAAAATGATTTTCGGGCAGTTTATATATGGTTAGCGACACCGGCGTCTGTATGGGACTCATAGGAAAATTAATTCAAAAATTGAGGGAGAGCTCAAGGGTATTTTGCATCATCGCGTTTCTAGATTTTTCGAAACCCGGATAAACCTATGCGTAGTTTGAACTATTGCCTTATAGGTCTTACTTTTACGACTTAAAGCGGAAAACGTGATGGTGATTTCACCATATTACAAATTTGAAAGTTAGAAAAACAAAGTCGTTAAATTCTGATAGATACAAAGAGATCCGGGTAAATCGTGGGAAAGATAGGCCAGATTTCTCTTCTACAGACTTCAAGGGTATGACAAATTGTATACTAAAAATAAGAAGTTACATATATTTAAAAATAAACAAAAAATTTTGAATTTTAGCAGACGTCACATTAACATACTCCTGCCAAGTTAAATGATTTTTTGTTCAAAAATTACTTGGTCAAAAAGTGTCTCAGTATTTTGTCCAAAATTTGAATATTCTCTGTCCTACATGTTCTTAAGGTGTCTCGGCCAGGTATAAAATCTGACGGAATAAATAAGGGTTCCGCAAATGAAACTGATTCATTTGAAGTTTCAGTGATGGAAAATAAATCTGGTAATGATAAACCAGATAGTTTCAATAAATCTGATATTGAGAAATCAGATAGGTTTTATAAATCTGGTAATGATAAACCAGATAGTTTAAATAAATCTTATATTAAAAAATAAGATAGGTTTCATAAATCTGGTAATGATAAACCAGATAGTGATGATAACTCAGATAGTGAGAAATCAGATGTACTCTATGATCCTAGTAATAAATTTCCAAGATTATAAAATGAAAATGATGTTTTTGAAACCAGTCGTCGGAGGAGTGAAAGGATCAGAGGTCTTCCTAAAATATCATATGATGAATCTGGTAGTCCAGAAGAATGTATGTTATCAGCTCAAATAATAATAAGTGCTGTACCGAAGTCATTTGATGAAATTAAAAATAGGCCGGATAGAGTTCAATGGGAACAAGCTATTGAAAGTGAACTTAATTCACTTGATACAAATAATACTTGGACATTAGTACCAAGACCTACTGATAAGAATATTGTAGACTGTAAATGGGTATTTACAATTAAGAATAATGAATTTGGTAATCCTTGTAAATATGAAGCTCGTTTAGTAGCTAGAGGTTTTAGTCAGGAATATATGGTAGACTATGACGAAACTTTTGCGCCAGTTGCTAGAATATCTAGTTTTAGATTCATTGTTGCTTTTGCCAACCAAAATAATCTGTTACTACACCATGTGGATGTAAAAACAGCATTTTAGAATGGCAAATTAAAAGAAGAAATTTTTATGAAAGTACCTGAGGGCGTTCAATGTGAAAAAGGTCAGGTCTGTAAATTAAGCAAAGCACTTTACGGTTTGAAGCAGGCAGCCCGGTGTTGGTTTGAGGTATTCGACAAAACTTTGAAATCAATGAATTTTCAAAATTCTCCAGTAGATCGGTGCATTTATATCTTAGATTTGGAGGATATTTTCAGAAATGTTTATGTCGTACTATATGCTGATGATTTTGTTATTGCCACTGTGAATAAAGATACAATGAATAGTTTAAAAGAATATTTAATGCATAAATTTCAAATGGTAGATCTTAAAGAAATAATATTATTTCTAGGTATAAGAGTTTCCAGGACAGAGTCAATCATAACATTAGATCAAAGTGCGTATGTAAAATTAGTTCTAGAAAAATTTAAGATGCAAGATTGTGATTCAGAAAACAGTCCTCTTGAAAACAAAATAGATTATGAAGCTTTAAATTTAGATAAAAATTGCAATAAGCCATGTCGAAGTATTATTGGTTGTTTTATGTATTTAATGATTTGTACTCGCCCAGATCTGAGTTTTTCAGTCAATATTGTTAGTAGATATATGAACGAAAATAATATTAAATTATGGCAATATTTAAAAAGAATCTTAAGATATTTAAAGGGCATAATCGATTTAAAATTAGTATATACTAGAAGTCATTATAAAAATATGATAAGTGGATATGCTGATGCTGATTGGGCAGGTGATATTAATGATAGAAAAAGTACGACGGATTATCTTTTTAACTATACGAAAATTGTACTATCTGTTGGGCTACGAAGCGGCAGACTTCCGTAGCAGGTTCTACTCCAGAAGCTAAATATATGGCTTTGTATAAGGCTGCACGAGAAGCTCTGTGGTTGCAATCACTAGCAGAGAGTATAAAAATAATTATATCAGGTCCTATAATAATATATGAAGACAACAATGGATGCATAAGTATTGCAAATAATCCATCAAGTCACAAAAGATTGAAACATATCGATACAAAATATCACTATTCTCGTGATAAAGTAGAAAAGGGACTAATCAAATTAATTTATATGCCTACAGATCAGCAGATAGCCGATGTATTGACTAAATCACTGACAGGAGCAAAATTTACGGAGTTCAGAAAAATGGACTTAAAATAGTTTTTAAGAATTTTTTTAACTTCCCGCTAAGAAAATTGAAAATTTTCAAAAATCGGGAAGTTATTGTTTTTCGAAAATCGAGTTTTCATCAGATCTCGACGTTTTGAGGTCCTAGGAAGCTTTCCTGACTATTTCTACAGTGATGTCACCGTGTCTGTCTGTCTGTCTGTATGTATGTATGTATGTATGTATGTATGTATGTATGTGTTTTTTTTTTTTTTTTTTCCCTTTTAGGGGGGGGAAATCCTTTTTACGGATTCTAGGCATAGTTGTTTGGCCTGGATATG
>NC_058164.1:17999396-18013131 GCF_020080835.1 Cotesia glomerata
TTCAACTAGAACAGGAGGTATGGATCAAAAAGTAAAAACATAGATAGTTAGAGTATAAGGTTGTAGTTTATTCAAGACACTCGTATATCGTAGTACACACTAAGGGATCTCGCAAGAGAGTGAGTACGTACCCAAAAACACTTAGGGGTACAGTACTAGTTCTAGAAGGGAGGGGGGTGCGGCCCAAAGGCGCATGTAAGACGATAAGTGTAGGCGCAATGTATTTCCAACAATTATATATAATTATACATAATTTTTTTTACCCGGGTAATCCAAAGATTGATCGTTTGAATCTTCCATAAGCTAATCGTTGTGTATTTCGCTTTTCTAACTCTATTTCCAAAATATAATTAAAACTTTCATCTTCATCGTCTTCTTCATCTTCATTGGCGTTTTCAGTAAGTTGAACCAGGTCAGTAGCATTTGAACAGCTTTCCCCTTTACATTCCTTACATGCTCTAGTACACTTCATCCCAGCTTTTTTGCAACTACAATTTTTGCTGCAATTTGAAGCTAAGCAACTGCAGTGTATTAGTTTCAATAAATCTATAGGTGCCAAAGGTTCTGTGGTTCTAATCGGTAAAAAGAGAATTTCCGTTTTCTGCAATCTCCAGTCTTCAGGATTTTTAAAATTACCAAGCCATGTCTGCACTTGGTAATAAGCTCTTAAAAAATGTTGATGTTTAGCAAAAGCTGTTAGTAGTAAAGTTGCCAAATTTACTGCGGTAGAGTTTGTGACACCAGTTGAGAAGCGTTCGATTCTGCACTGGTTAATCGTATCTTCTTTAGCTGAAAATAATTTCAGCATAACTCGTTCTCCAGCTTCTTTTATCTCGCTGACTGACGATTGAGGGTTACAAAACTTTTCTACTTCCAGTTTTAAAATTGGGTCTTTCTGGATGCATTCTAGTAAGCTGTGTTTACCTTTTCTAAAGATGGAACTTATTGTATCATACATAACACTCCAAACCGGAACAGTATCTTCTAAAAACATAATTTTTAGAACAGACAAATAAAATACCACTACGAAAAAATAAAAATTTACGAAAATTCGATCATAGTGTCATACGAATAAAGAAAAAACAGATATATTATTTAAACAATTAGCAATAAAAGCATGATTAATTAATAATTTGTTAGATAATTCATTCCTTAACAAAATTGTCATAAGGTTTTTTACTGTATCTGCATAATTTAACAAGCTAAAGATCACAAAAGATACGAAAAAGTAAAAAAAATACAGAATTTTTATAAACAAATGCATCTAATAGCTAATAAACAATAGATAAGAACTTGATCATAGATTCATTTAAAAGAAAAATTCATTCTCCATAAAAAAGACCAGAATGTCCTTTATCGTATCTCTAATAGTTTAAAAGATATATCAATTTTTTAATTGACAAATCAAGTAGGCGCTATAATTACCGTACCGTATGATATTAAAAAGTATTATAATAAATAAAAAAAAATTTTGTTTTGCACTTTTTTATAGATAGCTGTTTTTATAATTTTTTTCTGCTTCAGAAAAAAAATATAACGCTGTTCAATATTTGTTTATAACAAATTGTTAAACTAATAAACAATTAAATAATTAATATAAAAAGTTTTTTTTGCCAAACTATTTAAAAGTGTAAATTATGATTTTTAAAAACAAAATTTTTTCTTAACTAATTATTTAAACAATCGAGATATAAAAACATTAAAATTAAGAACAAAATTTTTTTTTTTAAATCATAATTTTCTGTGGACGACAAAATAGCAAAAAAAAATTTTTCAAAAATATTGAATTTCTCTATTTGTTTAAAACAATTTTATAAACAAATTACGTAAAAAATTCATTACCTATGTTAACTACTGCTATTGTTTAATGTGAAAACAGGCATAGCTAAATATTAATTGAAAAAAAAAAAAATTTTATCAACATTTTTTAGATTTTTAATTTTTCAATAGTTATAAAAAATCATAATTACTAAATTAATAAACTTTTATGAAAATTTATCGCAGGATCTTGTGAAGTATATATATCAAAAGGGCTCCACGCAGTTTAAAATTTATAGGCCAATTATTTATACCTTTCATCCCATTGTTTATGCCAACGGAGATTGGGAAAAAATTTGTTAGTTAACAATTGAATAACTTTTTGAAAAATTGTGATTAAACTTTTTTTTCTTCAGGACTCGATTCTTTCAAGTGTTAAGAAGATACTAGAATTTTTTAAAATTTTTAAAATCACATTTTATCTTATAAAAAAATTATTTTTATGGCTGAACTCTCTTAAGCGGCGGCGTGCGCATGCTGTAACAGCCGCACTCATAAAAACGATTTTGTTGAAATAACAAAAGACGGGATAACTGAAAAATATGTTCTGGTAACAAATAAGTGTAGTTATAGTAACAAATCCATTAGTAGCATTAACAAAATGTTTCAAGTTGTACTAACAAACCAGTCTGTTAAATCACCAAATCAATTTGTTATCCTAACGAAATCATTTTATTGCAATAACAAAACCAATTTGTTGCTAAAATATTTTCCAAATCAGATATCGCTGATTATAGCATACTTTTAAATTATGGATTCTTATAAAATTTACTGTAACAAATTTATTTGTCATTTTAATAGAATAATTTTGCTGTTTCAACAAAAAAATTAGTTATATCAACTAAATTATTTTGTCGAATCTACTTAAAGATTTTACTATAATAACCAAATTGTTTTGTTGTTATAACATATCAATAACTTGCTATAACCTAAATTTTGTTATTTTAACATATAGTTTGTTATCCCTATGTTAACAAATGCATTTATTACCAGAACATATCTTAGATTATTTTAACAAAATTTTTTTCTGCGTGCACGCGGAGCCCTATTTTCAACGTCAAATTAAAATTATAAATAATGGAGATAGAGTTCCGGGAGTTAAGACTTTTTTATTGGAAATTTCCTTCTCTTTAACGAACTTTTTTTTAAATTGCTTAAATATTAATATTTTTCGAAATATCAATTTTTTTTTCATCTTATTTTTTTAATAACAATTGCAATTTTTTACCTGCACCAAAATCCTTCAAAAACATTTTTCCAGAGGTGATTCCGAATCGATTGAGCCATCGCTCATATTTTTAGGACCTTTATCTCTATTTTTCACGTTTTTGAACTTGTTGACTAGACTAATACTTTCGATAGGGATTGCGGGGGTGAGTGTTAAAATATTAAATGTCTATTTCCAAACTGTAATTTCTACAGACTTCAAATTTGGTACGAATCTTCGTGTATGATGTCAAGTTCAGCTAAGAATAGATTTACTCGAATTCCATCTCCAAAAGGGATTGCGGGTGCGTTAACAATGAAAATCTCGTATTTTCAAACAATAGTTCCTATGGTGGTACTTTTGTTGGAACATTTTGTTTATGATGTAGAAATTATCTCGAATAGGATCTTACGAAATTCCTCCCCCACATAGGAGTGCGGGAGTGATGATTGTCAAAGAATTCATATTGTTCCTACAGATATGAAATTTGATAGAATCTCAAGAGAAACAGGAAATCACAGGAATGGCCTCTAAGGTCAACCGATTTAAATATTTTTCTTTCTTAATAATTATATTTTTTTACAACAATCGTCTCTTTGGCAGCGACTAAAAAGTCATTATAAGGTTTCCAAAATTTTACTTTACATGTAGCTATTCAGTCAACGGACTAAGAGATTAACATACATTTCATTTTTGCTGATCACTAACCGATGAATTGTTTTTATTACGGAGGAAATTTCAACTAACAGCAAAATTCGCTGTACTTTAAGCTAAACATATTTCTTCTTCACTTATGAGACCTACAATAACTTTAAAAGTTATCTTTTTTCGGGAAATTTTACATAATTCCGGATTAGTCCAAATATTTCCTACTTTTATACATTATATAAATTATTTCATCGTGTTTTCCGATATTCCCACTCGCGTCAATTTTTTATTATTATTGTTAATTAAAATAAATATAAGAGGATAAAAGGATCAAATGAACATCAATACATCAACAGTATTGGCAAACGCAACGTTTCGCTATATTTCATAGCTTCTTCAGGCTCTGTACAACAAAAAAAATATAAAAAATAAAATATAGAATTATTACAAAGCTTACAGCAAGTTCATACAATTCCAGATGAAAACCATACCTCCAATACACGTTTTCGTATCATGTCAAAAACCACTTCAGCCTTGCATACATACATATCTAGTCATGTTGTACATGTTACGCTATACGACATACTTTTACTTATTTTGAATTACTAGACTCAATTAATTGTCTTATAAAAAATTATCAAAAAAACTGGACACAACTTCAGATTTGATGAAGTGTCAACTTTAGACACGACGCCTGTACAGAGAAATAGAAATATCAGCGAGATGATCCACATAAGGTGCAATAATTCAGTGAACTTAAAAACGGACACTGTTGGTCTAAGTAATGTATATGAACATATTATACTTCGTCAAAAATTGATACAAGGCGCGCATAATGTGAGCTAACTGACTAGATTGATTATTTTATGACACACTCGAGATTTGACAATTGGTAATATTTTAATTTATTTATTTATCTGTATCGTTTTTTATTGCTTTAATTTGTATTTGTATACTCAATTTACATTTGTTATTCTCAAACATATTTATTAACAGTAGGATGAGTATCAGAATAGGTCGAGAACATAACATCGGTCGGTGCATAGGTGTGAGTTGCAATGAAAAGATAGATGCCACTTGAGGTGTATTTATTTACATATCATGTGACTGATCTTCTGACGTGTACTCACATGTGTTTGCGATAACCTGTAACTCGAGTGACTTCTGTTATTCTAAAAAATTTTTTTGATAATTTTTTATAAGACAATTAATTGAGTCTAGTAATTTAAAATAAGTAAAAGTATGTCGTATAGCGTAACATGTACAACATGACTAGATATGTTTATAGATTCAAAAATTGTATCTAAAGTTTGATATCAAAATTCCGAATATTTTCCGAGTTATAGTCATTTTTGTGACAGCGCGTCAAATGACTTTACACGCGCAGCACTCCGACGAAAACGCGTTTTTCTCGAAACTACTTTTTTTGAACTGATGAGAATTGTAATTTGCATAAATATGAACCGATTTGCCATTTTTTTTTTCCCCCGTATTCGTCTATTCAGTAGCTATAGTTGCACGTAGGGGATTTTGGAAATTTTGATTTTTAAGATTTTTTAGGGCTGTTTGAATCCAAAAAAATGAGGAAAAAAGACGAAAAAATTTTTAATATGTCGCAATTTTTTTTAAATCCAAATTTTCAAAATCCCCTACCTGCAACGATAACCACATGCATGCAGATTACAAGGCTCTTTCGTTTTTTTGTTTTAGATAATCCGTTTTTGAGTTAGAGATCGTATCATGGAGGGGGATATTTTTTTGATGCTCCACAAAAATGCTAATAACTTTGTAACAACATGATATTTTTTGATAAAAATTTAGGAGAATAATATTTAATGTATACTTTATAAAACAAAAAAACCCGATCCCCAAATTCCTTTATTATCCCACTCAAAAATTCCCGAAAATCACCTATTTTTTCGATCCTCACAGTGGCTTCCCCCCCCCCCCCCCTATAATAAAATCCTATAATAAAATTAAGATGAAAAGTATGTGTTGCAAACTATTTGTAACATGATTGGTTGAATATATGATATTGGGTACATTAATGAAAAAATTACTTAAAAAACTAAAATATATAATACCCAAAATCATCCGATGCGATACATCACTAAAAAATAATTTATGATGCATAGTAAAATCAATCTACCCTCGCAGTTTAGCAACCACGGTGGATTCACGATGGAACCACGGTAGTAGTGGACTTACTGTGGAGCCACGATGGAACCACGGTGGATCCATTGTGGATTTTGTGCCATTTTGCCATTGCGATTCCACAGTGGTTCAACAGCGGTCTTACAGTGGATTAACTGTGAATCTATTGTGGTTCGATCGTGGTTCCATCATGGTTCAACCTACGGTTTTATAGTGGAATTGTCGTGACTCTGCCGTGATTCCACAGTGGTTTTACTGTGATTCAACCGTAAGTTAATTTGTGGTTTTGTTATGGATTCATCGTGGATCCATCGTGATTTGGTGGTGATTCTACTGTGGTTCCACTCATGGCTAAAAATTCAACTATACACTCTTGAAATATGTATAAATAAATAGTAAAAAGTTTAAAGTTCTATCTCCTCATTGGTCTTTATAAAAAAATCCTAAAAAAATGCTCAAAAATCAGCGCGTCAAACCAGAAGACCCCCTTGAATTTGTAGAGTTGACAGATGAATTCTACATATACTGTCAGATAACAAATTTTCAACTTTTCTTATTAAATAAATAATACCATGAAACCGAGTGGGTGAGTGTGCCTAAAACAAAAGTAGTGAAATTAAAAAATATCTGTATTCAACAATTGCAAAAATGGCGTTGTTTTTTAAGCTAAAAAGATAATTAGTTTTTGGAATCGATTAATACTCTTGGTCAAAGGTTTTTTATTTTTTGCCGAATTCTTTAAGATTTCTAGCTGATAAGATTTCGGAATCGCTCGGGACAATCACTTCAAACAAATTTTCATGAAAAGTTGACATTTAAAAATTAAAAATAAATAAGTAAATAAATAAATAATAATAATAATACCTACCTCAGAAAAGGGTTTTTTTTTTTTCAAAAATTTGAATTTTGAAAAAAAAAATTATTCTTTTCTAAATTCAACTTAGTTCACACATTTTCACTGCAAAAAGTTTTAAAATATATAAGAATCGCAGGTAATTGTTTAGTTTCACGTTTTTAAAAGTAAACTATTGTTGTCGCAATTGAAATGTTAACTTAAATTTTGTTCTGATAGAAAATCGTCAATAAAATTCATCCACTTGTTCTATCAATTTTTGGTGATTTGTTTCGTATTCTATGGATAAAAATAAACAAATAAAAAAAAAAACATTTTTCGAAAATATTAATTTTTTGATATTTTTTCAGTTTTTTTTTTAATCCAACAATTGACGTTTTTCAAATTTTTTATATTCTACAATTGAAATTTATCACAATTGTTTTTAATCCAAAAATGAAAATTTTTCAAAAAATTAAAAAAAATTTTTCTATTTTATATTTACTCTAATAAAAAAAAATATTTTACAAGTAGAAAAAAAAATTCTTCAAAAATATTAATTTTTAGATATTGTTATGTCCGAAAAATAAGATCTTAAACTGCGGTAGCTGGATTAACGGAGGTTCGGATAACAGATGAATTTCCCTAACGAAAGAATCATTAAGTTTATATTTTATGGGTTCGTAAAGAGAGAGGGCCACTTGAATATGACAATCGACCTCGGAAATAATAAAATATCCTCCACTTACTATTGCGAATCCTAATTCCAACGATGATTCGGCCTTTGATTGGACGTTGTACCTTTGAGTTCCGCTGCTTGGCTTCTCGCTTCCTTCTGCTGACTGGAGATTGAAGTTTGAAGGTTCTTAACTTAAGAATGATGATACACTTCGATTCGGGTTTTTAGTTTATATATTCTGTTTAACTGGCCCTATGGGCAAACACGTCTTAACTTACACTATTCACTTATTAACTAATAACAATATAAAAACAAAGGTTGAAAGTTAATATGAGTTCGTAACCGGAGTAACGACTCCGGCAAACAAAGTTCGCCGATTATAAATTTACAGAAGAAGAAAATAATAATTTGAGAGTGGGACCAGGTCACTGGAACTGTGGGAATCTCGATTATCGTCAAAACGAATCGTGGCTCGAAGAATCGCTATCACAGAACTCAGAAATACCGTTAAGGAAATCGAAATGAATAATTAGGGAAAAGATGACTAATTAATTTAATAATTGAAGTCTGCCTATACGTGTCGGGGTATAGGACTCACCCGGGCTCTAAGGCAGAACTGTTACCTTGTAAATGAGCTGTCGAATTATGGTGTTCGTGTCTTTTATCACCTCGGTTGCGATTCATTAAGTGGGGCTACTAATTAAACAATTGGTTCCTGCGATGAGGTGACAATGCGCGGTAATGTGTATTCTTCGGCCACGAGTAAGTTGTCACGCAGTCCAGTCCCTAAATATGTAAGCGCTGCACTTTTCGGCAGGAATGGGAGGCCCTGTATTATAGACGGCACGCCGGATATAACAATATTTTGCTAAAACTTTTTTTTAACCCAAAATTTGACATTTTTCATAATTTGTTTTTAATTAAAAAATTGACATGTTTCATAATTTTTCTTATCCCAAAAATTAACATTTTTGAAAAAAAAATTTTGAAAAATTTTTCTATTTTAGATTTATTCTAAAAAAAAAAAAATATCTATTAAGTAGAAAATAATCTAAACATGTTGATTTCACACCCCGTGAAAATAAATAATTACCGAATCTTACAATTGAAAATAGAAGTATAAGATAAATAATTGAGAATGGGAAACTAAATTTCAATTTTGAATGTCTGTAGATATAATTATTATTATTCATTTAATTTCTTTGTAAAGTTCCTTTTCAGATTCCACTTAGAACTTAGTCATTTGAAGACGCGTCATTTAAAAAGCTTATGTGACTACTGAGATTCAACTTTTCTCAGTCGGCCAGAAGCGATGCGGGTAGCGCGTAAGTCTGGCGAGCGATAGGTTCCGAGTTCGGTTCTCGGTTAGGGCAAGGCGATTTTTATTTATTTCTTTATTTACGGAGTGTATTAGATTAATTTAGCATAAGTAATCCTCTCCTCCTACCTCCTTACTCCTTAGCTGTACAAACTGGACAGTAAATAATCCCTGTTCGTAAAAAAATACTCTTCCAAATCGGGGAAATCATTAATTTTTGTTTTTTTATTAAAAAATTAATTTATATATTTTTTTGTGTTCATAAACGATTTTTATAGTAGTAATTGTAATAGTTGTTGATTACAAATTTTTATGTTAGTAACAATTATTATTAATTACTACTACTTATTTTTTATAACAATAATAATTAATATTCATAATAAAAAAATTACGGTTAAAACAGAACTTGAATTTCTACTCGGGACCCACAATGGAACCATTGCAAATTCACAATGGAACCATTGTGGAGCCACAGTAGGAACACCGCTAAACCACCATCGAACCACAGTCAAACCACAATAGATTCACAGAAAGCCTTTTGCTTAACCACGGTGGAACCACGATGGCAAAACGTCACAAAATCCACAGTGGATCCACTGTCGTTCCACAGTACATCCCGTGTAGCTCCTCAGTGGACCCTTTATGTACCCACCATGGATCCTTAGTGATTTCAAGATCGCGAGGGTATTCATAATGTCGACTGCCCACGGTGGAGCTTATTTTTCATACAAGTTTCCTGGCTGTGGTTGATTAAGTCTCTTGTTTAGGTTCATCTGGATACTAGGGAGCTGTGACGCTGCTCCAAAGTTTGGAAGTGGCTTTGTTGCTGGTAAGGTTGGCCATTTTCTTGCGTTTATTGGTCTACTGTGAGCTGGATTAGCGTTTCTTGTATAATTTGTCATATTTTTGTCAGCTTGACGTTGCTGCTTAAGTATTGTTTGGCCTTCTTCTACGAATTGTCTAAATCCACATCCCGCGAAGTTCGCTGGGTGTCCTTGTTGTCCACAATTTGCGCATTTTAAAGCGCATTTTGAGCTTTCTTTGGTGATTTCACATTTTCCTCTCTCGTGGCTTTCACCACATTTAACGCATCTGTATTTTAGTGCGCATTGAGAGCTCGTGTGTCCCATTCGTTGACAGTTTTTACACTGTGTGATATTCTGTTTTATTAGATGTTCCCATGAGACCTCTTGGGCCAGCATTTTTTTAATTTTTGTAAGCTCTTTCTTTTTACTTTCAGGTAATATTATTATTATAAAATGATGTTCTATGAATTCGCTCTTTTTGCATGGTATCGGGATGATTTTTGTTATTTTTACGTTAGGCAGGTTCATCTCATTTAAAGCATTCGCAACATCATCTGCGTCAAAGTTGCCGTAGATGTTTTTAAGCACTATTGTTTGTGCTTTATTCTCCAATGGAGTATATGTGTAGTACTCCATTTCTAAACTGGTAAGCCTTTTTTTCATGGCATCATAGGTTACTTTATCATTAGCCTGTATGGTATGGTTACCATTATTTTGTCTAATTTTAAAGTTTACCCGAGTCAGAATAATGAACCTACATAAGCCTACATGAACCTACATGAGCCTACAGGACAATTTTTAATTGTTTTGATCGATATTTTTAATATCTTTAATTGTTTCGATTGATCAATATAACCTCGCAAAATACACTTATAACAATATTAAATAGTATAATACAAATAAATTTAAATAGTAACTAAAAATTTATTGATAAAAAAACTTAAAAATTCAATTTATAAATTGAATAATATCAATCAAAACAATTAAAAACTATTCTGTAGGTTCATGTACGCTCATATAGGTTCATTATTCTGACTCGGGTAAAGCTGTTACTTTTAATTTCCTCATATATCAATTTATTTACCGTGTCTTTGATGTCATTTCCAAGTATGAATATTGGCTGCTGCCTGTAGGACTTTTGTTGCCCTCTATCAGTGCCGTTAGGTACTGTCTGGTCGCTTTTACCAGCTGTTTCATCTTGGTTAACTTATTCATGTTGACTTGTTGAGCTGGTTGGGGGAATCTCATTCGTTTCAAGATTAGTAAATTTATTTGGGCTTACTGGAATAGATTCATCGCTAGTTGTGTTTAACTTACGTTTCGCTGGTTTTTTGGGGCGCTCCCATTCGTCGTCATTCTCAATATGGACTTCCATTCCGTCTGATGTCATGGATGTCAGAGAGTTTGTTCTGGATCTAGGTGCATTTAAATTAGGTTTGTATTTGTCATCTTTTTTGGGTTTTCCGCTCACAGTCGCTAAGATTTCCTTATACTTAGCTTCTAGTAAGAACGAATTTGTTCGCGTTATTCTTGGTGTTTTTTTCACTCCAATTTCACTTGGGCCTGCGCCGCGCTTTCGCTTGTAATATATTTGTACTATATTTTATTCTATATACATTAAGCCACACCGTCCATCTTACGGCAAGCATTTTTACAAATATAAATAATGCTGTGAAGCGGGAAAGAATAGGAGTTACGGTAATTATTACGTGAAGCGTTCCACATTCACGTAACAGGATATTGGTAGGAAAGGATTGAGAAAGGAATGTGGAGAGGATCATCTTAATGTGAGTTTATATTAGACCTCATATAAATAAGTCCATAGCATATTCTTGTAGAAAATTCAACGCTCTACAAAAAAGGTCTCTTACACTTTTATCATAAAGACAACCGTTCTAAAGTTATTCAGACGTAAACTTCTAAATGTATAAAATTTTGATTATTCAAGTATTAAACTGATACAAATTAATTTATTACTGTCTTAAAAATTATTTTTATATGTAAAATTGGTTCTAATACGCTAACATTTTGTAACAGGTAAATCCTTAGCTTGTAAGCTCGCCGGAACCAGGGTCAATTTTATTGAGGAAATATTGATAAGATAAATAATTAATTAAAATTAAAAGAACTTATTTGCCTTCAACAGTTGATTAAGAAAATATAATTTAATTGAATAAAATAACTACAGAGTAATGCAGTTAATTCTTTACAAGAAATAATTTAAAAGAAACTTAAACGATCGCTAATAAACAGACGGTCGGTAAATCAAATCGCGAACTAAGTGAACTCAAAGCTAGCTCCCCCTTCCTGGTGACTAGTCGTCGTCCAGGAGTCTCTGACTCTATTCCCAGGCACAAGCGGATCAAATCCTTCTTACCCCACCTACTCGGTTTGCGTACCAACAGTATCTCGGCAGAAGGCGAAGATACTGGGAGAGTAATAATTAATTTTTAGCAAGTGTGTATCCAGCGACACGCACTAACTAAAATATTAATTAATGTAAAATCAACTTACCTTGATTTTATCCCAGCGGACCAAACTCAAGGTATCTTGATTGGCGAGAACACAATCCAGCGACTACCCGACCAGAAATTTAAGTTCGGCGGTGGTTCGTTTCGAATTAGGCATGCCGAATTCCAAGTTCGCGCCGAACCAGGAAGCCAAAGTTGGCCCACGTCCCGGAAGTAACGCAGTCGCGAGTTTGGGCCTAACTTGGCTTCCGACTTAGGCGGTGGTTTGGAAACCACACTTGCTGGTGACTATCCAAGCCTCATTCGGTCCGAATTTGGCTACCTAACTAGGCAGCAATTCAGAAACTAAATTCGCACGGAAGAATCCAAATTGAATCCTTTTTTTGTTTTTAGCTATTTTTATTATAAAGCAAAAATTAATAATAATGAATGCTTATTTTTTTTAATTTACTTTTTAAATTTTAAATATAAATATCGACTTTAGGACAAAATTTTTTAAATATTAAGTAAATAAAAAAAATTTTTTTTTTTTATTTAGTATTATTTTTTTTATATTTTCGGTCATTTTTTTCGCTTTTTAGGGTTTTTCTTACTATGAAGAAGTTTTTTTTGATTGGTCGATTTTATGGGTCAAGGGGGGAGGAAATGATGGAGTTAGATACATTAGTCACACACAACACTTAAATTTACCTCACACTCGCCTTAAGAATAATTATAATTAATAATTATTAATTATTAAAAATTTTACATGTCGAACGCGAGACTCGAACACTGTACCCGACGCACGAGAGCCCTATACCATACCGCGACGCTACGCCGATAATGAGCGACCTCTTGCCTCAAGATACTTATAAGCCCGACACTTCGGCAAACATTCGGTTACCGTTGCAACGGTCGAGTTAGGAATTCCGATATTATACCTAAGTGAGGACTTGCCACAGACTTACCTAGTCAAGTTTCATTTTGATAGACCAAGCTTCAGAATACAGGTTGCCGTTATTTCATAACAGTTTGGCAATCCACGACATACCGAACTTAGGCATTTCCACTGTTTTGCCTAAAGAAGCTCGATCGTGGTATGCCAAGTTTCGGTAAACCTTTGGTTACCGTTATTTCATAACAGTTTGGCAACCCATGAAATGCCGAACTTAGGCATTGCCATAGGTTTTCCGAAGTGAGTCCGAACTTGGTGAACCAAACTTCGGTAAGCCTTTGGTTACTGTTATTTCATAACAGTTTGGCAATCCATGATATACCGAACTTAGGCATTTCCACAGGTTTGCCTAAGTAAGCCCGAGCTTGGTGAACTAAACTTCGGTAAGCCTTTGGTTACCGTTATTTCGTACTAATTAGGCAATCCATGATATCCCGAACTTAGGTACTGCCACAGGTTTGCCTAAATGAGCCCGAGCTTGGTGAACCAAACTTCGGTAAACCTTTAGTTACCGTTATTTCGTACTAATTAGGCAATCCATTATATGCCGAACATAGACAGTGCCAAACTATTACGAGATTACATCGAATGTGGAATTCTTTTGGCATACCAATGTTCGGCTTGCTTGCTAAGCCCAAAATAAATAAAAGATCCGAATTGGGGCTAGCCTGAATTCGGAAGAAGACCAACTTTCACCCGAACTGATTTTTCGGCATACCTCACTAAAAATCTAATCGGGTAAGCGTTTCGGTAAACCTTTGGTTTCCGTTATTTCATAACAATTTGGCAACCCATGACATACTGAACTTAGGCACTTCCACAGTTTTGCCTAAAGAAGCTCGATCGTGGTATGCCAAGTTTCGGTAAC